>NC_056742.1:131890017-131912517 GCF_019279795.1 Protopterus annectens | reverse complement strand
TTTTCCAGATCATAAGCCCTGCCATCAAAGTTATTCATGATTAAATGTAAAAGTCTGGAGTGCATTTCCACTTTCAACACACTTTCTTTATTTTTGGATATTTCCTTCAGATGTCCTGTCATGATATTATGCAGATGCCCCAGTTGTGCCTCATGATGTGTTGTATTTTTTTATTTGCATATTGTCCATTGTTAATGTTTGGACCATTTTTGTCAGTGCTGCTAGGAATTTTTTATTATTTTTAAGTCCTCTGCCATGCCATCTGGTGTAGTGGCCATTGTGAGTGTTCCCACTTTCTCCGCAGGCATACCTCTCAACTTTCCAGATTTTTACAGAATGTCTAGATTTTTGCCTCATATATTTGTTCCAAGCCTCAAAAAATTTGAGGTTTTCTGGAAAATCATTGAGGATTAAAGTAAGTAAGTAATGACAGAAGTTTGAGTTTCTAACGTCAAACCCTTCAAAAAATGCAGGCTAATAAAAAAGTTGTTATCCTTTCAACTTTTTAAAATTATGAAACTAATATTTAAAAATTGTGCCTATTTTTGGACCTTTTCTCCCATTACATTTGGCTTTGTCCAGATTTCTTCCATTTCTCCCATTACATTTGGCTTTGTCCAGATTTCTTGCACTAAGAGGTTTAGAGGTATGTCCACAGGCTGCCAGTTTAGGAAACCCTCTCTGTTGAATTTAGGTTGCAGGAACTTTATTTCACTTCTGGAGAAGTCCAAACAGGATTACTTCACCTAAACAAGAATTATGATTTTGTATGCAGAAATTGTCATTAAAAGTCTTCACAGTGAGTTAACATAGGTGAAGTGTGAAGCATGGTTGAATTAAATGCCTGCCATTAGCAAGCACATCCCCTTACAATAAAAGCTGTATTTCTATGCTGACAAGAGAGAGAGAGAGAGACTTCCTTCACTTAACCATGTAACAATCACACGCATATACACTGGTCATTCATCAAATACTTTGTACTATTTGCATTTCACAGCATGTCTGTATCTGAGGCATAATGCACTGGAACCTGTTAGATGAGTTTCAAAACACATGCCTGAAATATTTTCCTGTTGAATGAGAAAATAGAAATACCTTTCAGCGTGTCATGTTACTTCATTCTTTACATCACATACTGGCAAGGTTATCATTCTACTCTGTTTTCTTTGCTGTACTGTATCAGGTAATTAACAGTTTTCTTTATTGTAGAGAAATACTTTTGTTTATCAAATCCTGATGTTTTTAATTCTTTATTCATTGTAGCAAAACAGTTTTGTTTTTTTGCTGCCGCGTGTGCATGTATTTACTTTACATTCATTACTAGAATAATGAGTTCAGTTATTAAGTTTCACATAGTCCATAAACATTTCAGAATTATATCATTTGCAGTAACTGCTAATAAATATATAAATAGATATGTTAGAATCTTGCACACAAAAAGCACAGGCTTGCAAATCCTGGAAAAAAGAAAGAAAACAGTTAATCTAAACCAGATTACGCAAAGGTTCTGATTTTCAATGACTGAACTGACAAGGCGTAGATGGTATACTCCGTTACGTCTCAGAGCACAATGGTACTCGTAACTCTACATTTTTGTTGTAGGGAGTTCTCTCTGAATACAGTACCATAATGTGAGTCTTGAGACAGCAAAGAAGAAGCCTGAGACAACAAATGCAAATTAGGTTAAAAATAACTTTAAAGATATTGTTTCCTGTGGGATGAGTCCAAACAGTGTCAGAAAATTAATTCTCCAAACATACTCATCTCTATCCATCTTTCCTGAAAATAGTAAATCCCTCAAACTTCTAAGCCATTAGCCTGCCAATTAGAATATTACAAACATATTTTAAATATGGTAATATCAATCTGCTCTACCAAAAGTACATTCCTGTTCCTCTCCACCAGACTTTATGCTCCTAGAAAATATCTCCATTAAGATAAGACCATCCATGTCTCCATGGAAAATGCCAAATGTGCTGCAAGAAGTGATTTATTAACATAGCCTGAGTCAAGGCATTACAGGAAGACATACTGCTTAAAGGTCAGAGTTGGTAATCAAATGCCTGTGGTGCCAACAGGGATGACTCCTATTAAATGGGGTTTCAGTCTAAGGTGTAACTAGTAAATCTTGTCCTGATCATGACCCTCACCTTATGGTATGCAACAGAGAAGCAGCATCCTCCACTTAGCTGATAACACTTTGTAACCCCCAAGTCTGACACAAACCAAGAAAATCTAGGGATTTAAAATGAGGCAAAACAACACAGGGCTAACAGAATGCCTCACAGCAAGAGGTTCTCTGGTTCAATCCTTGGCTGGGGTGCCTTCTGTGTGGAGTCTGCATGTCCTCCCTGTGATCGCGTGGGTTTCCTCCGGGTGCTCCGGTTTCCTCCCACATCCCAAAGACATGCTGCAGGTGGATTGGACACTCTAAATTGGCCCTAGGTGTGCATGTGAGTGTGCCTTCTGTGGAAGGTTGGGCGCCGGGCTGGCAACTCAACACCGTAAAACTCCACTGCCATTCAATGTGCGGACAAGGTGATCCGCTGTGGCGACCCCTAACCGGGAAAAGCCGAAAGAAGAAGAAGAAGAACACAGGGCTAACAGAAACTCCTTAGAATAAAACAAAGCCATCACAGGTGATCAGGATAATAAATTGCTTC
Organism: Protopterus annectens; assembly: GCF_019279795.1. Classification (NCBI taxonomy): domain Eukaryota; kingdom Metazoa; phylum Chordata; order Ceratodontiformes; family Protopteridae; genus Protopterus; species Protopterus annectens. The sequence continues at coordinate 131,909,854 of NC_056742.1, read as the reverse complement.
TGTAGTGAAAAGTGTGAAATAAATAAAATACTATTTTATATTTGGACTTTTTTTAAATGATAGCCAAAAGCAGGAAGTAGAAATTAGCGTAATCGCTTGTATAGAAATTTTCAACAGGATAAGAATTCAAATTAAAACTTCAGTTTAAGCAATCATGATTTATAATTATCTAAAGCATCAACAGTCCAGCTGCTAATGTTCTCCAAGTATTGTCTAGTAATATTAGTTTTATCACTATTAGCTCCAACAGACTCAGTGGCATAGTATTATTACCGGCTTAGGAAATGAAAAACACAGAAATAAAAACAGCAAAAAAGCAACATGCAGTCTCCAAATGTCTGTGCTAATAAAATGGACAGATGGTAAAGTAAGCACACAGAAAACACAGCATATTAAGGCTTTTTAAAAATATATAAGGGGGAAATTAATAACAGCTCTGACCACCAATCTGGGAGTAATCACTTCTGAGATCTGTAGATAAACAATTGATAGCCAAGTTAGAGATTTGTTATGCAAAATCATAAAAAAATAAACTAGAAAGTCTCCAAACAAACAATAAAAAAGGTGAGACATTCTCCTGACTGGCCAGGTATGATAAAAGTGAATCCAAGTCTGATGGGTCGAATATTCAGGCCAGGAGACATTAAATTCTACCACAACCCACCCACCCCAGCAAGATATCCTAGCTCTTGTACCATACTTTTAATTTAAAGTGCTATGTCTTTTTTCTGAGTTATTCCAATAGTGAACATGCTCAGTTGTGCACATTTCAGTATTTGCATGACTTTTTAATTTATTTATGCTTTAATCTGGCATGTGTTCTGCTCTATCTCTGACTCATTCTGACCACAACCAGACCTCAAAGATGAGTTTAAAAATGCAATACAAAGGGATAATTTAAAATAGCTAATCAAATGGCCTTTGGAAGAAGTATCACATTCAGTAGCTATAAATGAAGGCAATGTATAAGAATTCTGCTGAGCATATAATAGAATTGTTGAGTAATTCAGCATTTTAGTGTATCTCTTTAACCTTTGTCATCTTTAAAGCTCTTTTGACCTAAAACTATAGTTGGAAGATATGCAAAGTATCAAATTCATGGACTCTGTTTGGATGATGACTATATAACTCCTGCCATAGGATAATATCTCCCTGATTTTCAAGAGTGGCCATACATTTTATTAATGAATCTCAACAATACTAATAGCCCTGTTTCTGAATGGTATCCCCCTTATGGTTTACATGAGAACATGTGACGATGATGACTGCAGGAAGGTATGTGGTCTTCAGCCCATCCAGTTATTGCACTTATTCCCTATGGAGCTACCATGCTTCTGCTGCAGTACCTATGAACTTACTTGTTGAACTACCTCACAAAGCACTGTGGCCATGCATTCCAGGACTCCAACATCCTCTCCATGAAAGTATTTCTTCAAAGCCGTATTGAATCTTGACCCATCCAGCTGCCTGCTAAATCCTTCCCTTCTACCTTTTCTCCTTAAATCCACCCAGCCTACTTGCCTTCTGACTATGTGATGTGCATAGGAATTATACTGTAACACAACTCCTAATAATTTAAAATGTGATGTGCAAGACAATAAAAACTGACATATATTATGCATCCTAACACCTAGCAGTGTGAAAATCACACTTCAGTTGGATGGCTGTCCAAGGCATACCTTGATATTTGTTTCAAAGCAAGGGCAACTGCAGGGTAACAATTGTCAGTGGGGTGGCATCATAGCCTGTACGTGTAGCGTACAGGAGGATTGCTGCCCCATATATAAAATAGTCTATGCACACACGTGTGTCCATGTTTACACATGCTGTTTGTGTGATGGTTTTGTTATGTGTGCATTGTTTTTCAATGTTACTGTGTGTGTGTGGAGGATTGTGTGGACGTCAGTTGTGTGCCTGTAGTACACTGGAAGATGCCTAGTAACCATCATGCTGTGCAAAATTGTTACTGTTACCTTAATGAAAATGGATTTAAGTATCTGTTTTCTTTTCCATTATGTGCATGTGCAGGATTAAGACTGCTCCCTCATCATTCATCCCTTCCATCTATTTCACCACATTGGCTGTATTCTTTTGGGTTCTCTTCATCAGCCTATCTCCCTTTCTACAGCCTCCTTAAAATACTACAATGCTCCTGATATTGCCTTAGGAATGTCCTGTGTAATGGGAACATGAGTGTCAGTCCCTTAGAGTCTACTGCCCTTACTAAGGATCATATCACAACAGCCTGTTGAATTTAGCCTCTGTATTGTCAGACATTGTTCTGCAGATCTCATCATAGGGTTAACTATCATTTTTCCATGTTTGTCTTCCAGAAGTCCATGTTGCATTACATGTATGGTTTTCCTGGATTTCACCCTCTCAGCTGCACTATTTTGCACATTTTAATTTTAAAATATCATTTGCCTATCATGCAGCCCTCAAAATTCACCACAAAAACTAGCTCTATTATCTGCAGTCACTACAAAGATGACAGTGTTGGTGGTGGCAAATGAAATAAATTCATGATCCCAGTGCCATATCCACTACCAATATTCTAAATCAAAGTTGTCTTGAAAGAGACCTTGTGGCACTCGCTTGGTGACTTGTCTCTTGACCAGGACCTGTTCATAATTAGTACTGACAGAACCCACACTGTGAAAGTAGCAGACTCCAAATCAGACTTCAGACCAGTGACAAGTGGAGTACCACAGGGTTGAGTCCTGGGTCCTCTTCTGTTTGGTATCTACTTCTCTGAAGTACAGGCTAACACAGAAGGTCTTTGGCTAACTAAATTCGCAGATGACTGCAAACTAGGAGTCATAATCGAAACTCCTAAGGATGTGGACATCCTACAAAAGGGCATCACTGAGACAGATGCCTGGTGTCAAAGCCATGGTCTAAAGCTCAATGCCAAAAAGTGCATTGTCATCCCTTTGGTAAAAACTCTGTACCCATGAACTACCACATAGGCGGTAGTCTACGTAACACCGAAAGTGTGATAAGAGACCTTGGGACACAGGGGGACAGTAGTCACTCCTTTGATAATCACATCACCACAGTGGTCAGGAAATCCTTCTACATGGCACACCTCATCACAAAAGGTTTCTCATACAGAAAAAAAGAGGTCATTGTTCCCCTCTACTCATCACTCATTAGACCCATTATAGAGTACAACGCCCCTTTTGGTATGTACCTCACAAGACATCTACAACAACTGGAAAGGCCTCAAAAATACCTCACAAAGAGGATTACTGGCCTCAAATAGATGCCTTACGCAGACCGTCTAAAAAAACTCCAGCTTTACTCCATCGCATATCGCCTACTCAGAGGCGATCTCTGCCTAACATACAAAGCTATGTCAAACCCAGAGCTGTTGGACATGCTCCACTTAAAGAAATCCCAATCCCTCTGAGCCACATACTCTAGGGACCTAAACCTTGTCACCACAATAAACAGAACATGCTGGAGGGATAGATTCCTGTCCCAGAGACTTCCCATACTCTGGAATAAACTACCTAGCTATATCAAACAAAGCTCCTCATTAGCACTCTTCAAGAAAAATCTTGATGATTGGATGGGAAATAGGAGATTCACCCCGGGGATCACCTCTGTGGCTCTGCTCGACAGTGGCACAGGAAAATAATTTTCTTGGGTGGCAAAAGCCAGGGCACCTTTTTGGCTGGGCTTGTATAGGCCCCAGGGCCGATAGCCTAGTACCTACCTATGAACCTATGAACCCATGAAGTAGCGTGACAGCACTGTACAGCACACCAACATAAGCCAACTTAATTTTACAAAATTTTGCCTGACAAAACAGTTATTTGCAGCTGTTTGATAAAGTTTACTATACATCTCTAGGCTGCCATGCTTTAGCTGTTGCTTGCTCTGCTGTGATTTGCCCTCATGACTGTCTGTGATTCATAAAGCATTCAAAGTCAGTTGTTGTGACAAAGGACTAAGGTACATTACTATATTATGTTCATCAACAAGTCAGAGTGTGGCAGTAGGCTTGCCTGTATTGTAGAAGACTTTGTTGCTGTTAAGGACTTTCCTGCCAAACATCAGAGGAGTTTTGTTTTTTCCCACTGTTATATTACACTTTATGCTAAAAAACATATAGGCAGGGTCAGGGAATCACTATGTTGAGAAGTGCAACGCCATTTTGCAGCCTGCTGTTAGCATCCTATATCTTATGCTGCCAGGCCCAGGTGGTACTGCAATTGTGCTGACTTCTTGAATCATATACAACTGGTGTTGGATTAATTTGCATAGGGGACTGGTGGTTAGGGCAAATAGCATTACTCAGTGGACCAAGCTCATATAACAGGTCTTACATGATTTTGTTCCAGTGTATAATTATTTTTGTGAATAGCAAATGTGCTTTGTAGGCCATTATTTGCCTCCATGGTGCATGATGTTTACAAATACAGTCATTTTTTTTTTTTTTTTTTTTTTTTTTGTGTAAATGAGGGAGGTGTACCCCTAACCAGCTCTCTTATCACAATTAACAAACAGGTTAAGGGGTAAACTGTCCACCTTTACAAATGGGAATAACTGAAAATGCAGTTTGCCAGTTTGATTGATTATGGCTATGCTCACCAAAGTAAATACTCTTCATTCTATAATCAACAACTTAATTTCAAAAAAATGTTGATAATGAGTTAGGCATTGTAAAGTTAACATCTGTATACCAGCCACTGTGCATTGTAACCCATTTTTATATGTATCATTTAATACTGATTCATCCAGTGTAGCATTTAGCAAAGTAATTCTGTTATCTAGGCTACAGGCATTGAAAAGCAGCCCTTCAAATTCAGCTTTACTTCTTTAGTCAACCTGCCTTCTTTGTTCATCTGCTTCATCCTCAGTAGTGATGACTTTGTCTCTACCAGTCCATTTTGGTTTAAAAGCTATTTTGCACAAGCAGACTCTTCTTGTCCAGTTTTCAGCTCATGCTTCACTTTTGTACTTAAATGCGTCCACCATGCCTTGTTGTCTCAGGTACTTTTCCACCTCCACTACCTTAAATCAGTGCAATCTACACCATTCCTTTGGTTCCCTAATGATAAGCATGGCTCCTTCATGGCTTCCTAGTGCACATAAGATATTGCAGTATCTCCTAGAAAAACATCAGTTTACCAGCTGTCATGGATCACTCTCCCAGCTCTACTGCTCTCTGCTGTGCTACTTCTATTTTTGTTTTGTCAGCCATCTTCCATGTTACTACATGTATGACCATGATCACATTTAGAATATGTCTTCTATTTCAAAACAGTTTTAATTAATCATGCCTACTTTGTCTTGATTAGCTTATGTCCTGGTATAGCCTCAACAAATGCCAAGCTTTTACACACTCTTTTATTCCTCATATGATCATTTTTGTAACAGATTCTTCTAGATTAGTATTACAGCTGTTGTCACCCTTTTTCTGCTTTTCTATCTAGTACTCACAGACATCCTTTCATCTTTCTTTCCTGAATCCCTGCTTTTAACAGCTTGTTTTACTTGTCTTTCCTTTGTTTGGAGCCTTTCACATGCTTGACCTTGTCCTGCATTCCATCATTGCATCTTTGAAAACCTGTGTCCTTGTCTTTGATTCTTCCCAGCTACATCTGCATATAGGTACTTTTTATTTGTTTCATCCTAGTACCTTAGAGCTCTTGCCCTTCCCGATTCCTCCATTGCGATCCTCTGTATTGCTTCTCTTCTGACTGTTTCCCTTCATGAGTTACTACTTCTTCACACAATCTATCCATTTTTTGAGGTTCTCCTTTGCGTCTATTCCTACTGTGATCTCATTCTTACAGCATCACACAGTTTCTGCTCTGCATCTTCTGTAACCAGCTGATCTTGTACTGACAACATCTTTCTTGATATCCAACTTCTTGGTCTTTCCTCATAACTCTATGAACCATATATGTGTTCCATGTCATTACATGTGTCTCAACACCCTATAATCTCCAGTTATTTTCCTCCATGCTATGTTCCCATGATACACTTTTCCTTTCCCAACCACTGGAATTCCTGTACTTCCCTTTGTCCAGGCTGTCTTAATCTTATAACATAGATTACCTAACACTAAACAAAAATACTTTACAGGAACATAGTATAACTCACGAACAAGATTTTTAATATATTTGACAACTAAACTGTAACTCATTAGAACATGAATCTTAGCATAAACTTTGGTCTATGTCCGAAATAACTACAGTAGCAGTTCCATAATTAACTGCTTTATCCAAGTTGCACCCATCTTTTGAGTAACATATTCACTGCTCATACTCTGAATATCAGGAACTGTGAATATTCAGTCTTTATTTAGGTTAGAGTACAGGGAACTCATTTCTCATATGCTAATGCTTATAGTTGACTAGGGCTCTTAAAGCTCAGGCAGCACATCACTACAGTTCACAGCAAACCCACACTGCCTGTTTGCCTGATGTTGTTTATAACCAAAGACATATTGTTTAAGCATTCTGTACAAAATGAGCATGACAGTGACTATATTCCAGGGTGTGGGAAGGCAGGGGAGGGATCATGAAAAAAATTAGTGAGCTACTGAGCACTTTAGCAGAATTTCTAACACTATATTTATGGTAATTGTAGTTATCCGCACCCCTCTGTAACAGTAACACTTCCTTATACTAGTCCAGAAACCAGTATTTCAAGTTGTTAAGCTGAAGCTGTCTACAATAAAAAGCCACTTTAATAGTATACAGTCTAGATGTTGTCAGAGCCCTTAATCTGATTCGACAAAATTTAAACACCATTAGTAACCCAGGTGCTAACTATAGGTCTCAACCTGCTATGAAGCAAATGTGGAACACAGACCATAGCAATGTGTGACAAACAGTCAAAATGTGGAACACCCTATTTTCGCACTGCACAAAAATTGTACCTTGACCATGACCATGGCATTTCAGGCAAAATATACCAAATATAAGTATTTAATAATACACTCACTCCCTTGCAGACACATACATTTATACACAGACAGATGCAGAAACAAAAAGAAAGAGGCTCACTCATACAGAAAAGGTCAAACACACACATGTATTAACACTTGTCATACCTCTCAACTGCTCAGACTTTTGCAGAATGCCCACATTTTTGCCTCATAGTTTTTGGTCTGTTCCTCATAAAATATGCAATTGAGAGCTATGGGGGTGGGGGTGGGCAAAGGACCAAAAAATAGGGACAAATCTTACATATTACAAGTTGCTAGAATGACAGAATGTGTTAGTATGCATTTTCTGAAGTATATGAAGTCTGAAAACTTGCTAGAAAATCCCAAATTTTATTAGAAACCCGAAAAAAACATGAAGCAAAAAATCTGAACATTCTGCAAAAATATGGACATTTGAAAGGTATGGAGAGGGGGACTTTCAAACTGTCAGAACAGTTCATTCGGATTTGTGCTTCAAAATAAATAAAGTATAAAGGAAAATGTACTTATCACCTAAATTGGTCTCTCTAGATGTGCTCGCTATCAGGTTGTCTTTAATAGCAAATCAGCCGTGAGGTCTCATTGCAAAAGCATTTGGTGTGGTATTCTGCGTTAAGTTGTGCCCACTACTGAAACACCTTTTAAACATGTCTACCATACCTCTCAAACACCCATGACTGTTTCATATGTTCACCCTGTACCTCATAATTTGTGTGATTATTAATATAATCATTTTGTTTTGGTAAATAAATGACGACTATAGTCAGTAATAGCAGACCTTACAGAGCTACAATTCATGAGATTCAGAACATATAGGTTGATGCACAATCTGTTATTCTGCTACATTCAAGTGCATAAGAGTAATATTTAAAAAATATTCCTGATTTTGTGCCTCCTCCCCATATAGAAGAGGGTGCATCTTGTTATGTTCATCATATGCCATCAATCAGTGGGAAAACACGCTAGGATGTTTCTGTGTTTGTATGCTTTACAAAGTGTATTTACCTGTAAATACACCTGTCAGTGGTTTGAGAATGCTGCAGTAAATACTGCACTCAGAAATAAGTCAGGTTTAGTTGTTTTGTTGAATATTATAATAATACCTATTTTTAATTACTTGTATAAAATTGTTATGATATTTCTTTTATATGTTAAAACAATAAACCTGTTTTGAAAAAAAAAAGAAATAAGTCAGGTTTGGAAATAAAGGTTTCAAAATGAGGCAAACACATGCACCAATTCCCAGTAACATTATTTACCCTATAAAAGACTTCGCTATGTCATATTTGTTCTATCTGATGTAGGAGAAGGAAGAAAAAATGTTACCAATTAAAGGAAGTCACCAGCTATATCACCCACTGCTATGGGGTTATTGTTATAGGCAGCCCTGAAGCTATGGACTTTCACTCGGCATTCTGATTGGCTGCTAAGGTCAAACTTGTTCTCTGATTGGTTCCCTTTTTTTCCCTCTTTGCCTATTGGTTATAATTATGATTTGGGAGCAAATCAGAGAACAAAAAGCGGAAACACCACCACTGTCAAAAGCAGAACAGCAAAATATCACTTCACTTCAGTGTCAAATGCGGAATTTTCCACACAATGTAGTGAAGTTGAAAGCTAAGGTGCTAACAGCTTGTTAAAATTTCATCTTTCATCTCATATTAAAGGGGCAGGTAATTCTGAAAGACATTGAAGACTGTTATATTTTTTGATAATGTCTGTGTGCTCAGTTTTCCTTTATGACCACCACACACAACATTATGTCATGATAAGTACTGGACAACGGTTTACACACACAAAGGTATTGTGGGTAATACAAATTATTTGTTTTAGAAAAAAAATCAGATACTTACTTGTATGGTGGCTTTACCATTACATCATCACATATGTTGTTTTTCAGTGTAAGGTGGTTCAAATGGGAGGCATTGAAGTTATGCACAGACATAATCAAAAGTACTCAGCATATTTTTGCACCAAAAATGAGACTGTACAGCTAGATACTGAGTCACAGAACCAAGTGGTACTACAGAACAATGGGCCAAAGCAGGCAGAAAAAGGGGTATGCAAATTATGGAATAATGACATGCAAATGATGTAGTGCAGTCTAATGAGTGCAACAAGACATTTAAATAAGGATAAAGAAAAGGAAGTTGTTGTTAGTAGTCATCGGGCATGAAACAGCACAGGGACTTGTGTCTAAGTATAAAGGCAAACACATGCCAAAACTTATGGCATTCTACCCAGAATATGGAAAGCAGCAGTGACATATGCCACACAGTCCTGGCTTACTGCAAGTGGTGGACAACATGGTGGCATGCACACTAGAATAATTTAGAGAGGACAACCTCACAATATTTGACATACATATAGGTCTAAGTATGGTGTGCAAACAGAGACATGATGTGGGCATTGGCAGACATGTATGGCCCACAAACTGGAACTAGAGGAATCTGTGGTGTTCCTATACCTTCGGGCCATAATAGGTATGTATGACTCTTACCATACCAGCTACAGGAACATTTTAAAGACAAAATGGAGATACCCTGGATATTTCACGGGCATCAGACTGTAGAGTACTTGGAACATTCCTCAGTACACTGCTTGCACTTGTGGATGAGCACATCTGCTTTCTAATACATCAGGAAAGGGAGCCACCAACATGCATGGCTTCTATAATGTCACCCATCTCCCCACAGTTCTAGGAGCAGCACACTGTACTCATGTGGCAATAACAGCCCCACCTGGTGTCTGCAGTAGGGGTACCATTCCATTAACTAGGAAATATTGTGTGATACACAGTGGTTTAATAACCTATGTAGCCACACAGCACTCTAGCAGTACCCATGACAGGGCCACCAAAAAAACAAGTGCATACACAGAAATGCACCAACATATCCACAACCATGTGCAAAAGTGATATAGAACACTAACCCTCCAAGTTCTACACTGTATACCAAGTTATCCCATGGAGTCCTAGCTGATGACACCTATATGGAATCCATAATGTATGGCTGGATAGCAGTACACTTTGTCCATGCTCAAACCAGAAAAGTGTTTGACTTGAGTGTTTGGTCTGCTGAAGTCAAGACTCCACTCACTGGACACATCTGGATAGTATGCACCTGCTACAGCATGCTGCATATTCATGGCATGCTGAACAACATGATTCAGCATCAATGCACAGGACAGACAATACTCCTAAGACCTTTCAGCAGTTTAACAGCAGGACCTGCAGTGATCACATTATCACCCAAAAGCAACATGAATGGCTGCAAATCACCAGCAGTAGCCACATCACATCCCTGATAGGTGGCACTGAGTGCAGTATATGGCAGCACAGACAAAGCAGCAAGGTCTGGTATACCTCTGCAGGCCATGACATAAACATAGTGATAGTACAACTTCACAAAAAAAAAGCAAAATGTTGCAAGCAGTGTTATCTAATGGCTTTGCTGGGCACTGCATAATTGAATATATTATGTATTAGACATCTCACCTCTTATCACTGAAATGAGGAGATGGCATGGGCCACTTACATCATCTCTACTCTTATCACTGAAATGAGGATGTGGCATGGGCCACCTATATCACCATTTGCACAGGTGACTGGGGATACTTGGAAGGCCACATTACCAGAGGAATGGGGTCCACAGGTCTCCATAGGCAGAAATAGGAGTCAAGTAGTGGGGTGTTGTCTCTGTCAAATTTAATTTCTTTTGTGACATGGTAAAGTGCTGCTGTGCCTTTTTTTTCTTTTTTGTTATGACTTAAATAAAAGAATCACATCAACATGAGCTGCAGGCAAATGGGTCCTCAAGATACACGTTTATAGCATATGTGAAAATGAATATGAAATTATTGCAGTAAAACAAGAGTCTGCTTTTTATCAAGACATTGTTCTGACAAACAAGGGTTCTGTGACACCTTCTAGTACCTAATTAAACCAACAATGCACATGCCTAGAAATACAGGATATACATTATATGATGTCATTGGTGCAGCTACTTTGACGTGAAGACATGCACTGGAGACATTGATGAATGATACACAGCTTAATTCTATATGAACCACACCCTCTGCAGTAATTATTGCTGTTATTCCTTAGTCCAGAGTTAGACTGCGGTGGTGGTGCTGCGGTAGCATTGTCGCCTCACAGTAAGACGCTGTCCGGTTCGATTCTCAGCTAGAGCGTCTTCTGCGTGGAGACATGCATGAATGGGCGTACCTTCATTGAAGGTTGTGCATCAGGGATGGCAACTCTGCATGTAGAAATCTACTGCCAATCATTAGCAGACCGGAGTTCTGCTGTGGCGACCCCTAACCAGGAAAAGCTGAAAGACACAATAACAACATTCCTTAGTCCAGAGTTACTAGCAGTTTACAGTTTCAACTATCTAGGTTGTGTAGATGTATATATATTAAAATACTGCCTTGAGTTACTGCAACAGACGCAGTGCTCTTTATCTAAGTTTGAATTAAACATAATTAGAATTTTTCTGCATGATTTCATTTTCATTTTCATTCCCTTATGAGGTGTCCTGGGAGCATGCAAGGGATAAAAAAAGTTTTTTTCTATTGTTTGCTGAAAGTAGTTTCACCAAAACTACATTCAGACATGAATCCATTTTAAACAATCGATGTTGGACCAAATTTGAGCAAACTGATCCATTTCTTTTTTTTTTCTAAGAGCTTGATTTTACATGAGTAAGATCATGTAATTTAACGATGCATTTGGAGTGACAGCAGGGTCCATCATGGGATGAAAAAAAATCAGAAGATTTATGCAGACTTAATTATTCACTTCTTTGCAAGAAAGAGGGATGTTATCACTTTAAATACTGCTCGGGAGTAGCATAGTTCACTTAAAAATCTAACTTTCAGATGAAACAGATACTTCTACACCTAACAATACACACAGACATGAGCACACTAACCTCAAAGTGCAACATTCTGTAAAACCAGCAGAGAGATTTACACAGCATGTTTCTTCCTCTTCCATTTTATCAGACTGCTACTACCAAAAGTTTAACAAAGGCCGTCAACCACATCAAAATGGAGAACTAAGATGGTAGTAAATATTCATTCTATATGCAGAGAGATGAGTGGATAAACAGTTTCTGCATGATACATTTTCCCTAACAAGTTCTTTTCCCACCTGATCAAGGTGGTATCAGATCATCATAGTATAAATGATAAAAAGCAATAGGTGCATTAAAATAGCTCATGCCTTTTGCCTTATCCAGAGCAAATGAGTAACTGCACACTTTTAGTTTTAGAGTACTACAAATTGTGACCCATAGTGAGAGAGGGGGGATCACATGAATGCCCTAGAGAGAGTGGAACTAGAGTGGATTTTTAAATTAAGAGCTTATTTACCCCCTAGTATCAACCAATATGTATCACTTAAACCTATACTGAGATCTAGAAGGTAGGGTATTTATACCTCTAAGGTTTCATGGGTATAATCAGATGTCCTTTATATCATGTATTTTTATAGAAGATTCTTTATATTATATATGTTATATCATGTTTTTCTATATCATGTGTTTTTATATCATGCATTTTTCACATTATATTTTTATACATATGTTTTATATATGTTTTTTATATTTTTTTTCTATACTATTTATGTTTTGTATATGAAGTTATTTATGGTTATTTATAAAAGCATATTTATATGACTTGGTTACAATACACAGGTATGCAGCATGCTTGTATATAATGCTTTATTGGGATAGTGTCTCATCCTGTTATTTATGTGATTTTAAGTCATTATTTTTGTTTTTTTATTTTTATTTTATACATGCATATTAAGAAGGAACAGAGCTGTTTTATATACATTATTGATTGTGTGTTGTCTTGTGCCCTATTGCTATAGAAATGAATCTAGGGTATTGCTATTCTTTATTTAGAAAGTAATAGTTAATTGTTGGTGTATATCTTTATACACATTTTTTAGATTGATTGAATAACTGACTAATTAATCAATTGTTTTAGTTTGTATTTAAACTGAGCTGTTTTATTTGAATGTAGATCTGAGGAAGCGTATATTACGATACGCGAAAGGGCTCATCTTGTCTCTTTATTTGAATAAATACATTTTGTTTTGGAAGATTGCCTTGTGGTTTCGGTGATTAACTATTTGACTGTTCGTGGTGAGTCTACCAGTGTTTTTTTGCCTACATCTCTCTTTCTTCACGTGGAGACTCTTTGTGTGTGCTGCGGTATTTTTGTGACTGTAACTGCAGACAATGTAAAAATGTTTGTCTTCTAATTCATCATGATGCTTTCTAATTTGGTTATTACTCAGCAGTCTTTAGAAGCACTTTATTTAACTAAAACCAGTGTCTATTTGCATAGTAAAAAATGGCACTCTGGTGCCAAACACAACCAATATCTGATGAATAATGGATTAGCCAGTGCAGAGGAAACCATAAACGAACATTTTGACTTTGGCTGCTAAAAATCTTGTCTGCATTCAGTGGGACTAGTCAGTTGTTAACTGTTTGGTCCCCTTTAAGAGAGAGAGTGTTTCTATCTCTTTTAAAAGAGGCTATCCCACTCAAAAATCCTCAATTTTCCTTTTATATGTAGGTTACTGAGTAAGTACTTATGCACAGATGTATTCCTATCTTAGATCTGAGGGCCTCTTTGACCCTTCTTCTTAGGTCTAGAGCACTACCGAGTCAGTCCTAATGCAGGTTGTTTGTGACCTTGTTATAGCTAGATGTCAAAGGCGTATAACCCATTGCGTATCTTTGAACTCCCTACAGTATCTGACATCACTAATTATAGCATCTTAGAGGGTTCAGTGGCTTTAATGACCCCATGCTAGACTGAATTTCCTCTCTACTTTCAGGCAATTCGCAGAGAGTACTTTGTAGGATTAATAACCTACTAGCTACTTGCAGGTGTGATGGAGAAAAAAAGAGATAACTGGGAACAACATGTTTTGGGAGAGTAATGACTTGGCAGACTTTAAAAATTCCCTACAGAATATTCTGTCAGGAATACTGGGTGAACAAATGAGTGTAACTAAGGAAATTACTTCTGAGCTGGGATACAGGATCTGAGTTGCCAAGACAAAGTAAGACCTTGTTAAGTTTAATTCTGGAGGCTGCCACAAAAGCAATTACTAGAAAATGGAAATCAAAATCTAAACCAACTATATTTGAAGTCCTAAATACTGCAACAGACATAAAAGAACAAGTAGTGGGATCTTTTAAAAATGGCAGGAGTAAATTACATAGAAGAAAATGGAAATTGTGGGAAAAATATATGCAGAAAAATGTTTTGAAGGAGGAATGAGGTTTAAGAGAGGACAGGAATTGAATAATTTATGTAATGTTGTTTAGATTATGCATCACATATATTGTTATATATCCTATAATGTTTGATAAAGTTTGCCTTTGTCACAACTGAGAAATCAATAAAGGTGTTTAAAAATACCTACAGTCCAGAATGTAGGGTGCTACAGGCTTCATCATGGCACCACTGCTTTCATAGTGTGTATACTGCAACTTACTGAGGTCACTCAAAGGAAATTTGCAAGCCCTATCTGAAAATACTCATCTCTACTTCTCCTTTATTCAGGAATGTGTGCTAGCCTTTACTACACTTTTAAGCTTATTATTCAAAAAATGTTGGACAGGCATCTTAAGCTCAACCAGGCAAATAATGAGATGATTCTGGTAGTTGCCCAGTGTACATCCTTTGTATTTTCCTTTCCCATCTTACAACATACAGAGTAAAGAGACTGGAGTTTACTTCTCAGCATCATGAACTTCTTGACAATAGGTTAGCAATGAAGAACCAGGTGTTAGATGTTCATAGGAAACTCTTTTTACATCTGAAGAATATCTCGAAGATCTGGAATTCTATTCCATCAGTGGATGTAGCTATAGTGATTCATGCAGTGGCACCGCCAAGACTGCATTACTGAAATGCCCTTTACCTTGACCTGCCTCAAGAGGACCTGATATGGCTCTAGACACTGTGCAGAATGTTGAAGTGTTTTCTGCCTGGCAAATCCCATTCTCAGAAAGGCTTTGCCCTTGTGACCAAACCACGGCAACCATGAATAAATCAAGCATTACCCACTCCCAGCAGTGGGACCATGGCAGGGATGTGGTCATGTTAATATTTGCTTATGCCTGGAATGCTTTAATCAAAAGACTGAAGCCTGAGTGAAAAAAATCAACATGTCCAGGCAAGAAAAAAATTATCATCATAATCTACATTCCTGCTATGGAATGCTGTTATCACAAATGGATTAGATATGATTGCAAATGAGAAAACAAGTACTGAGAGAGATACAATGATAAAACAGTTTTAAGAACCACTGGGCATGCTAACCCAAGGACTTTCCCTAAAGTGATGCTAGCCCCATATGTTTCCAATATGTATGACCTCCCATTTTATGAGTATTCCTCCCTCATGCACTTTTTTAGAATGAGACATCCCGCTGAACCTCCAAGTATTAACAAAATCATAGCACTGACTATCAAAACTCATAGCACGGGGGTATTTTTCTACAGGCTTAATTCAAGTACATAATAATGTAAGTACCTTTAGACTGTTCTGCATCTAGGAAATCAATAAATCTGGGAGGAACAAGGCTAAATTAGAAGGGGGAAAAGAGATGTAAACAAGTGTGGAAGTGAAGGGGGAGACAGCTGTTTAGAGGGCATGATCTGCAGATGGCAATGGGGTGGTAATGCAGGACTGGCATTCATTAATAGCCACCAAATTTTTATATGTGGTCATGGCAGAAGCACTTAATCACTTTGTGTGTGATATTTCAGAATTTTTGCAGCAAATCACTGGTTACATTTGCTTCAGTGCATCAGAGCACTTTTTTGGTCCTCAGCTTCAAATAGAATTATTTTTTGGGGGAGTGGTCCTCATCTTAAGAGTTGGAGGGGGCAAGATTAGGGAATTGCACAGCACACCAGGTAATATAGCAATAGTTACAGAAAAAAAATCACATCAGTTGAGGGGGCTGGCCCAAGCTACAAAGTTTGGCCTGATTCCTATTTAGCAGGGCTGAGTTTCTGACAGGGGCATTGCTGTACAAGTTTAAGACTTGAATTCACCAACAGAAGGTCATTACTGAAATAGAGACTGGTCGAGGATTGACCTCTGACATAGACCACCCCTAATACGCAGAAAAGTGAAGACATTATCCCTAAGTAAGTTAAAGAATTGTCTGTTTATGTAACACTTATGAATTCAAATAAATATTCCTTCATAAACGTTACCTGCTGAAGTGTGAAAAAAATAATCTATGATTACAGAATCAAAGACTTTGAATATGTAAATAAAGATGGCACCAGTAAATCTGCATTTCTTTCCAGTTTGGCTAGATAATTTTATGTCACTAATGCAATATTCGCAATGGTAACATTCATTTGATTGAAAGCTCATATCTAAAGGCTGTTGCTGGCTCAAAATATCTTAAACTTACAATATACTGAAAGCTACTGCCAATGGAAATTTGCCCTTTCTCTACTGTTATACAATCCCAGAGTTGATAAATATAAGTTGTAGAAATGGAACACAACCCCGACATAAGGGTGCAGGGGTCTTGCTTGCTGCATACAATAGGTTTCATTTTTAAATATTATAGGTTCGATACTTGGGGGTTTGAATATGAGTTTTAGTTATTATAACATAAATCCTTACAATGGTTTTATGTTCTAGTTGAAATAACACCTCTCTTCCATGATTATCAATAGGAAAGGAAGACCAGAGCCTGAGGTGTATGTTTCTGCGACCTGGAATTAATTTTCCTCATTACTGTAAGGGCCCCCACCTTCTTTTAAGACAAACAGAAGTTAACTCTTGGATAGTGTGAGATTGATTACAAAGCTTTGGAACAAGCCTCTTCTTTCTAGCAGGTGTCCATTTACACTGTCTACTACATATAAATCATGTGCAAAGCCTAATATTATAAACCCTATTCTGATATAAACATACCAGTTATGGAATACCAAAGTATTTGTCTATCATCAGATCTTTTCTGTGAGCTTATTTGCAACACAGTTGCAATATTACATGTGCTGCTTAGGAGTCGTATGATATTTAGCTATTTATAGTACAGCCATTTTTTTAACATCAGTACTCTGGACAGTGCAAACTGATCTATTTACATCAATACTTCCTGTAAACAACAAGTGTTGCTAGCAAGGGTATCACAAGGTCACATTCCACAGCTGCACACTGATTTTCCACATAATAGGTATGCTGTATATGTCATGAATAACGGCACAATACTGTAGTATATATATATATATATATATATATATATATATATATATATATATATATATATATATATATATTTTTTTTTTTATCCCTTGTTGATTGGATTAGCCCCACTAGGTTAGTAGCGTCTATTAAGGGGAGACCCAAAGTGGTATTTTAAATTAGGCCAGAGCATCAGGGAACTTCTGTTACTCTTTTCAATAGGTGCTGTGAGCTCGTTTACATCCACCTGAGCTACAACCGAATTAAGCAGATGAGGCCTTGGTTTAATATTTCATCTGAAGGATGACACACTCAGGAGTGCAGCACCCCCTTATGCCGCACTGCAGTGTCAGCACTCCATCTCACAGGTGTAGGAATAGAACCCACAGCTTTCTGCACCAAGGATGAGTGTGGTACTTGTTGCACCTCTGACGTTGCACATACAAATTGTTTCTTCCAGGATTTAAAAGTCTTATAGTAAAAGCTTATAAAAATATGCATTTCTGTAATGCAAATTAACTTAAGACAATGGAGTATACTATATTTGTATTTGTATCTCTGTTTCTATGCATTACCTCAGTTGTTACAAACCACATAAGAAGAATAAAGAAGCTCTTCTGGGATTATTTTCTAGTACTTATATAAGTCACTGACATGTTAACATTCAGAAATATTTTCAAGTTGTTTCTATATATTTTATCCGCAAAACATGTTTCAACCTTTTTTTCTGATGCATGGTCTGACAGTGGTATCAGTGAAAATGAATAAAATGGAGGTGTGAACTTATGAATATTGATTAGGTAATACAAAAGAAATGTGTATGCATTTATAAACTGAACCTGCAATTGCTGTCTGTATATAATGACAAATATGCAAAGATTAGTAGCACTTGCAATGAAAGCAATGCACATTTAAATGAAAGCAACACTCACTATACTGTTTCCCGTTAAGAGCATATGTAGCTAGCAGATGATTTGCTCAGCAATAAAAGCATAAGTAAAATAATTTTATTTGCAGACTGATGTGGTTTTAAGCACCATAACAGAAATGGACCCCCGGATTCAGTAAGCAGACGTGCAGGAATAAGTTATTCCTGCATGGCAGGGACCGTTCCTGTTCAGCACGGCAGCACGCCATGCATATGTATAAAGGTGTGCTGCCGTACTGTAAGACGGACATGGTGCCATGTATGAGCACAGGGGATGTGTCTAAGAACAGAGCTCTCACAATATACATGGCCCCTGCACTCCAGAATTGCCTTTCGGCAATTTAAAAATGAGCGAGAACGCTCATAACACCCCCAACCCATCAGGATAACAAATCTGGTGTTTTGGGTTAATGGGAATATCTGTGCATGCTGTTTAACTAATCCTGGATTGTGCTGACTTTTACTAACTCACATATGTTCTAAAACTGCATAGCACGTTAGGGATTCCGGTCCCAGTGGACCCACCTCTCCCACCTCATCTGGCCATGGCACTGGGCCCCAGCACATCTGGGACCCACACCAGTACCTCCTCATCTGCTGGTCCTGCACCACCTTTGGGTGGAACCACCTGAGGGGATGGGGCTAGTCCCCCCCCAGGAGTGAGTGCGGACAGGATCCTGTCACCCGACGTCAGGTCCGGGGATTGGTGCATAGTGAGCTCCAAAGGGAGTTTGGAGATCTGCTACACCAGCTTGAGGACTCAGTGGTGCATTTAGAGGGTCAGCCTACCCCTCCTGCTCAGCCCCCAGCACAGCCACCTTTGGGGCTGTGAAGGTGCAGTGGTGACTGCCCATGGGTGGGGACCTCAGTCCCACTGTTTCCACTTGGGGGCTCATGGGCTTCCAATTTCCAAACACTCCTCCCCGTCCAAGGTGTTTACCCCCACATGTGTCATATACCACCCCTGTATGCTGTCTTGTCTGTCTTCCTACCCAATATACTTCCACAAATATACCTACTATCCTTCCCCAACATCCTACTCTCACCTTAAAAAAAAGGGCAATCTGTTTCCACCCCATAAAATTTGCCCCATACATAGCTGTCCATTTTGCACACGTCTACTGGACATATGTAATCTGGTCTAATTGGCTTCACAGCACATTATTGTTTCCTCACCCCCCTATCAGGGGTTTGAGTGTCCAAATATAACTCCAAATTCAGTATATATTCACAGCTGTTGCTGTAGAAAAAATGGATAGGTATGGACCTTTTCTACACCCATCCTGCACATCCCTAGCTACTTCCCCATATTGTCTTTATCTCTTTGTGGCCCCTTTTTCACCACTTTCCTATCATCCTAGTGCAGGGGAAGCAGGAGTAAGTACTTTTACACAGTAGTAAGCGGGTTTAAGCATGTTTGTATGGTGCTAAGCAATGTCTACACAGATTAAGCACTTTTCAGGCTGTCTGTAAGCCTATTTAACCGGATATTAGCATTGCTTACCATTGCGCAAACCTGCTTACAACTGCTTAAAACTGCCTTAATCACTCTGTATTCAACAGCCCTTGTTCTGCCCAGCAACAAAACAATCAGCCCTTGTAAGTCTCAAACTCAGGACCCTGCACACCACAGGCACAACAAGTTACTACTCAGCCATTTGAGCGGTAGATAAGTGTGATGTTTTCTCAAACATATCACGCAGCACAGTCATTCA
>NC_056742.1:131737517-131887517 GCF_019279795.1 Protopterus annectens | reverse complement strand
CAGTGTTAGGGTGTGCACACACATTCAACTGGCTTAATGCACTGAGTATTACTTCCCATATGCTGGAGGGGCAGATTCATAACCCAGAGACTGCCCATGCTATGGAATAGACTTCCCATACATGTCAAGCAGAGCACCTCACTGGCCCTCTTCAAGTGAAATCTTGATAAGTGGATGGGAAATAGAAAATTCACCACAGGGATCACTCCAGTGGCTTTACTCAACAGAGGCACTGGGAACTAAGGTTGAGTGGCATGATGCCAGGGTAATCCCATAGGCTAGGCTTGTAAGGGCTCCAGGGCCATTAGCCTAGTACACATCTATGAACCCATATGTTTCCACAGAACAGGTTGCTATGTTCCCTATTGAACTGAGTAGGCTATAGGACATATCACAGATGGGGATTGTGTTGACATGTGCTTTTGTGGGGTCATGTTCCAATTGCACAAGTACCATGCATTGTAACAGGGGTGTGTACACATCATATACACTGTAGCTATATGGAATCAGTGGTACCTTACCTGTACAACCATCATCCACCAACAAGAGAGTAATCCCCCTTGGTGGACATCACCAAGGCACACAGCACATAATAGGTTGCTATAGTGGCTGTACAGGGACACATAGGTGCAGACCACAACTTGGAAGCAAGTGCACCTCTATCTGACCAAGCATGTAGGTTTACAGGTGACTTCCTGTAAGGCTGACTATGACTAGAAATCAGGCATATGCAAACCACCAAGGCCAGTTGCAACCATGTCTACACATATGTATGCAGTCTCAGAGCCAGTAACACAAGCCAACCTGTACTGGAGGTAAAGCACACCTCATACACACATGCCATGGATACAGGCAATCTGCATCAGGTAGGATAGGCGGGAACAGTGGCACCCTGTCTACAACAGTAGCACAAGGGGATATGCACATCACTCACACTCCTGCTCACATCAGTGGTGAGTATGGACATAATTCTGACTGATGGCAAGAGCAGCAAGTCTCCATGGGGCATGAGAACATCACAGTTTGCCTCCTACATTAACACAGGCATGTGCTCACAGTCCTATCACACACTACAGTCAAACACACTCATGCCACCATTCACACACCATCCACATGGAAGATGGCCACTGTTATCCCTCTACACAGAAATGAATGGTGTGCAGTGGATTATGACATTAAATGTTTAACATTGGGGGAATTGGATGGTCAGGGCCAGGAGTGTAATGCAAGACATACAAGCCATGATAGCTTACAGTGTTATGGTATAGTCTGGACTATTTGCAAGTAATACCCACTGTTGATGTGCATATGGACAACTGTATAAGGTCCCTTGACCTTTTTTCCTGTTTATGTCTTCCAGGTACAATGTCCTGGGAACATCTGCCCGCATACACACTCCTGGAAAATGATGCAGTAATCCAGTTTCTCATAGTCCATCATGCCATCCTCTTCAGCCACAGGGCCCAGGATCTGCAGGAGAGGACCGACCTGTGGAACAAGCTTGTCCACAGGGTAAATGATGTTGGCCTGCACAACTGCAATTATGAGCAGGTGCAGCATCACTGCACGGATCTGATCCACCACACCCATCAGCATGCAGCTGCAGTTAGGAGGGACTAGCTAGCCACAGGTGGGGGTCATTCCATCCAGCCCTCACTGACACATGCTGAGGAGCTCATCACCAGCCTTGGGGCACCAACCCACCAGCCAAGCTGAAGACGGCATTGTGGAGGTGGGTGCCACCCACACAATGGATGAGGAGTCTGCAGATATGGCCCCAGGGTACATTAGTAGACCACTGTTGCTCATCCATTTTCATATGTAATGCATATGTCAGATAAGATAGTCAGTTGCTGCAGTGTAGTAATGAACAGATGTACATAATCTCTAGTATCGTGGGTTTTTACTGTTGATGTGCTGAAATGCTGCTCCCACCCTGTACCAATGCCACAGGTGTACCTACTGACATTACGTCTCTCACACAA
Source organism: Protopterus annectens (assembly GCF_019279795.1). Classification (NCBI taxonomy): domain Eukaryota; kingdom Metazoa; phylum Chordata; order Ceratodontiformes; family Protopteridae; genus Protopterus; species Protopterus annectens. Next base: position 131,885,532 of record NC_056742.1, on the reverse strand, counting down.
CTATTTAGGTCCCTCTGGTACACAACTGGGGCAGCAGCCTGTAGCTGGTGAGTATGGAGTTGTTTTGTTCAGATTTGACAATACACTGGCCTTGTTATGGCCATGCTATTTGCCATGCACACCTGTAAAACACCTACCCATAATGCATGCTGTACATGTTCACTTATTGTTGTTGTGAACTGCATTGCATCACAGTGGTCACCATGGTGGCATATCTGAAGGGTATGTAAGAGTTCTGCAGTATACCTAACAACCTATCAGTGCAAGATGTGTGGACAGAGATGAACATAATGGTAGGACAAATGGCCTATAGTAGGGACATGTCTGAAACATTACCCTTATACAGTGGCTACAACAGTGTATACACCACTATTAAAAATGGCAACTGTTCATGATCTAAAAAACGGCAAATCACATCACCACATTGCACACCTTTTACAACCTGTAATGTGATCCTAACATGAGCAATGAATGTGTAATATGGAAACCTATGTTAGGACAACAAATATGGGGGATACATACCTTAACATACACTGGATAAATATGTGTGCACACACTGCAAATAACATATCGTGGAAGCAGCTTCTGAGGTACAGACAGCATTCATTCTTCTTGAGTACAGACCTTCCATCAAGAACAGTGCCTCAATGTCACACCAAGTAATGGTTTGCTGTCCAAGAAGTATATCCATGACATTTGCTCACTCACCTGCAACAGAGGCAGCCATGGCTCGCACACATCTTACAAACCATGAAATGGATCCTATATCAGAAAGGTAGCACTCAGGAGTGGGAAAAGTAGCCGTACCTCACCACTGCATATACCATGGCAAACAGTGCAGTCAGTCATGTATGTGTGTATGAAGTATGGGACAACATTAATGTAGAAAATAAACAGATGCCCATTCAAAACAGATGACAACACATGTTGCAAACTGGTCATGGAGGCTGCCCAGAAACATGCAGCAACACTGAGGGACTTGCAGGAATGTCTAGCAAGTACTACCTGTGCAGTACCTGTGTCAACAATTGCTTGGAATCTGCATAAGTGTGGCCTATATATATATATATATATATATATATATATATATATATATATATATAGTAATCAGGCAGAAGAGTTGTTCCACAGGCAACATCATCCAGGGCTCTCTACAGGTAGCATATGCATAACATCAAGTCTCCCAAAGGCATGTGTTGCAATGTGAATTGGTGTCATGAGATGAAGGCTGAAACCTACAGACAGTATTCATAAAGATACATGAAGTGCACAAGTAACACCTCACTTCACCTCAGGGCCACCATCCACATTTTTACCTTGCTGGTGCCAGTGTACACCTTTAGGTTTGCTGTTTATTAGCAAGAACTCGGCCGGTAGACATGGCATTCAGAATTTGGAACACTGCAAAATAACACTCATGTGTGGCCCATAGTTGTCAAGCATCTGCAATAAGGCTGTGGATGGGGAGGGGAGTCATCCTGAAACACAACAGTGAACTGAAGTGTACATCCAAAGCTTGCTAATAATGGCTGTATCTGAACACAGTAAAGGTCATGAATTGTGTCAGACATAACCCTGACTTCACAGCAATAGTGAAGCCACTGTGTGACCTCCAAGGGCTGTGCACATGAGCGGACCTTGCAATCCGGCAGAGTTGGGGGACATTTGTAGGGCACAGTGACCAAATAATTGCAAGTGAAAATGGGCCATGCTAGTATAGCCCTTCCAGGAATAGTGACTGCTGTAGTTCACTTAACAGGTGCTGCAACAAACCATTGTGTTAAGGGTGTGCACACTTATGCAACCCATATAGTGTATGCATCTCATTCAGTATCTACACATTAGTTTGATACTGCATTGGTCTGTGCAGGACATATATCACATATCAGATGTCTGTAATGTTAACATATGCGGTATTTTGGCCCTGTTGCATACCATGGAAGAGGCTGGCATGTCAACAAGGGTGTGTACACTTCTCATATCCACATTAAGCTTTGAAGGTTGTCAGTGTAATCAGATTGTATTGCTCATACATGCACTGCTGATGATGAGATCTGCAAATCAGAGGTCAGGCATTAACTATTGACATCAGTCCTCATATCATCCCAGGTATGTGTCACACAAACACATAGGGGCTGTGAGAAACAGAGCAAACATAACTGCCACACATATACACATTCAGCAATGGTGTGTACACTCGTGAGGTATGGTGCACAGTATATGCCACTGTGCTGTGCAGGTGCACAGAAATACTGTGTACATGGGTTCAGTGTGTTCCAGGGGAAGGGGCATCACCTACTAACACAACTCATGCATCACAGAGATATATAATGTTGGTAACAAGGATTGAGTATGGCTGCAGTGCATGCTGTTGAGTGCCATATGTCATGCATGTTGACTGTTGGGTAATGAGAGGTCTGTGTAATATCTTTGTGTCATCTCACCTGTAAGTAAGTGTGTGTGTGTGTGTGTGTGTGTGTGTGTGCCATCTCACCTGTAAGTAAGTGTGTGTGTGCGTGTGTGCGTGTGTGTGTGTGTGTGTGTGTGTGTGTGTGTGCGCGTGTGTGTGTGTGTGTGTGAATGAGTGTGTGTAGAGGTAAACCATAATGTACAGGTCTTGAGTTACATTTTTTGTTTGCCCCTCACAGATGGTGAGTTGGGTCAGGGTCCCTCCTGCAGGCAAACTTATGTTAGTGTCCATACAGACTTTGACAATGATGATAGACATGGTGAGGCACAGGCAATATTATCAGGGGCTGAAACTGTGCCATTGGTTGACATCCCACTTTTATCTACCCCATCCCCACACACAGTGGGTGGTGGCATGGGACAGGACACTGTGGGACTATGGCAAGTGTTTTTGTACACAGGAGCCATAGCTGGATGACCGGTGAGGTACCACACATGCAGATGTACAGGGGTGGGCATACGAGGGCTGCTGGCTATCATGCCACTAACAGTAGTGCCACAGCAGGTGTCACCAGATGTATATTTTGACCATCATGGAGGCACAGGCATGTATGGAACATTACATCAGAGTCTGAGGCTCCAGAGGGCTACTCATTCTGCTGTATTTGACAACATCCGTGATCTTGCAGGTGCCCACTGTTATTTTCCAGAGGTCCTAGATAGACAGTTGGGTGAGATGGTGGGAATCCTCGACTGTGTGGTGTCTGTGGTAGAGCATGTGGTGGGAGTAGGGCGGCAGCCACTTACACGTAGGTCAGAAACACCAACAGGTGGAGGTCTACGTGGATGTGCAACAACTCACGGCTGCTCCCGTAATGACAGTACCAGCAACAGCACTGTGGGGGGGGGTGCTGTCCACAACACAATGCAGCAGTCCACGTGCACGTGCACGTGGTTCTGGCCAGTCCCAACAGGGCCGCGGACCCAGTGGACAATTATCATCAGGAGAGAGTAACATATCTGGGCTTCTACCTGGTAGTGCCCGCAAAACCCCTGGCAGGCACAGTTCCCATGCCCAAGGCTGGAGACAGCAAACTGTGCACCCTGCCATGTACAGTCTGCAGCTGTCCAACAAACCCCTGTATAGGGTAGCCACATGGCAGACATGTGTGCATACATACATGCATACTTCACCAACACAGCTAGGGTACGTCCATACCTACATACACCACATCTGCACAGCCCATTTAATAAAGAACCCCCTAACCCACACACATGATGTCAACCAAAAGGCTCAGCTTAGTCCTCTGGCAAACCTGCCAAAACACTCTGTGCATATGATGATACCTGTGCCACATCCCTGTCATCCATACCATCGATGCAGGGACATGCTGATATGGTTCTGATGCACAGGCTGAAATTCCTAAGGTCTAGCAATGTAATGCTGTTGAACGTGTTTTCAGCTGGAATGATTAATACTTACACAACTGTCCAGCCATGCTGCATTATGGCTGTTATTAACACTGACTAATTGTGGTCTCCATAATGTATTTTGTTTGTGTTCAGCAGGATGTTGGCCTGCTGTCCTATCCTACAAGGGGTGTAGCACTGTGGTGACACATTGACTGTGTCATATCCTGGCTACAGCTGAACACAGGTAACAGGTCTGTATAACAGGTACTGTATGTGCCACATGGCTGATAGGTCTGAGGGGTGTATACAGGTGAGTTCATTGTGGCTGATGTCAGCAGCTCTTCTACAGTGGACAATTGTAAGTGTACTTTGTGGCACACACCAAATGTCCATAAATAGCACACACACACACACACACACACACACACACACACACACACACACACACACACACACAGGCTTTGGTGTTGATGTAATGCACAGAGAATACTGTTAACATGGATGTACTTCATTTTGTAGTGAACTCATTTTGGTCTATGTAATTACACCCAGACCAAATTGCCAAAACATCACATCAGGAAATAATCAGTTCACCAGTTTAATGTCATTGACAATGGTACTGGCAGGGTATATGTCCTCTTCCCCAATGTAGTGCAATCATAGAGTTAGCAAACATAGGTGTGCTGGTGTGGGTGGCACAGCCTCCCACTTTGGAGGGTGTGGGATGGCATAGAACCACACATAGTGTGATTAACAACTACTTAACCTGTTAACATAAACTGTACAGTATAATAGCACACTAACCGGGGGGATACCCACAACAATAACCTCAATGTGGGTGGCTGTGGCCACAACAACCACACCCATGTATATCTACCAACTCCTGTATCACTATACAGCTGTACAGTGGGGAAGAGGGAATCTACACATCCACTACTAGCTTTGCTTGAATGTATTTCCACAAGATGGTTGCTTTGAAATGTTAAACCAAAAAAAGCACCCTGAATCACTGCTATTGGTTTTATATTGGTTATTTTATATTGGTATTGGTTTATTAGTTTACTTGCATCCTCCGTTTTCTGGTTATTTGTGCTTTGAAATGTTACCTTTAGCCAGTTAGTTCTCGGACAGATGATCTCCTGGGACATATATTTTCTGCAAACTGAAGTAAATCCCTTCACATACACACACTTACTTGGCAACACTGAGAGAAGAACCCCTATCAAGGTGCTTATTGCTACTAATGTGTTTGGCTTTCATTGCACACACCACAGAGCTTTTAGGGTGAGGTGTGCCCCAAGTTTCCTGTTAAATGAAGAACATCACCAGGCCTTGTACAGTATGGTAATGGGGGATGTACTGGGTGTTAATGAACAATACATAGTATGACATACTGTCATATACACATTGAGAAACACATACAGTCATAGACACATCTGACAGACCTGGGCTTAGCAGTGCTAACTACCTTGTCAGTGAATCCATTCTGTTACAGAGAATTTGCACACAGCACATGCATCATTGGGCTGGATAGTGTAATCAGTTACCTGTATGGTTGATAGTGACAGCGGTCCTCATACAGTGGACCTTGGGACATGTACTGGGGGTAACATGGTATAAAGACACTATACCCAGCACCCACACCCCACATTGGATATTGTACTCACTGGAACCCATGATAATTCTCTGACATACCCACAATCACACATTGACCAGGACTGCAATACAACCCCTTGTCTATCTAATCAGTGCTACTAAAGGGATATGCATTTACTGCACATGCCACAGGGATAGTAGGGTGAGGGTTTGTCATGGCTCTCCTAATGTCAGCAACATCACTATCCCTTATAATGTATGCCAAGGTTTATTGTATTTGGAGAATGTGGCCTCAGAATGGTCTCTCTCACAAATATGCACACTCACACACATAAGCACACTTGCCAGGACTAAGAGGGTAACCCACGCCTATCTATCCATTTGTAGAACAGTGTTATGCTGGTACTGCAAGCTCCAGGTAGCCCATAGGGTGAAGAGAGAAACAAGGTACATTTAATGTCAAATACAGCAGCAGCCATTTCTAAGTATGGCAATGGGGGGTGTACTGGGTGAGAAGGCCCTCAGGGTATTGTCAACTACATGTTTACAAATACACAGACACTGTCATTCTTAGAAATACACACTGACACATTTGTCAGTACTGGGGTCCATAGGTGCAGGTGTTCCTAGGTGTGTACCAGGCTAATGTCCATGGGGAGATGAGACGAGTAGGGCAGGTGGGTACACTGGTATCATGCCATCTGACATTTATCAGCAGGCCATCTATCAATTGATGCCACTTGAGCGATCTGCAGGGTGGCAGTTAAATTCAACATCCACTCATCTGGTTTTCTCTTGCAGAGGGCCAGTGAGATGCTCAAATTGACATGTATGCAACATATATTACATAACATGGCCAGTGTCTGGGTTAGAGACATGTACCCAAGCATGTTTTGTTGAATGTGGTAGTCTGGTTGAGGTGTCCATGGCATGTGGTGCATAAAGGGTGGAGTTTCTTATCTGTGGCATTCATAACACAGTTGGGCAGACATGTCAGTGTCAGTCAATCATAGATTGCCTGTAAGCAGCCAAGATGGATACCTGAAATCTGCACATCTGTATAGATGACAGACAGAAATCAGCTAGACAACAGGTTATGCATTAGGATGAATGTTTTGACAGATAGACATCTGACACTGATAGGTATGCCATTACTACATGACAGCAGCCCTCAATGACATGTCCTAAACACATAGTAGTCTACAGTTAATATCCACATATCAGATCAATATCGAGTAGGAGATACTTAAAAACACACAGCTCACACACCAAGAACACAATAGTCAGTACTTAAGAGTCCAGCTTTGTATGCAAGGGTGTATGGTTCAAGTACTACAATTTGCAATCTACTCTTACTTGAAAAAGCACTGTTAAAAGTAGTAACATAATGATACAATACATGCAAGTGTGACTGCATATAACCTGGGATATTACCCATGTATGAAACACATACAAACAGAAAAGATTGTTGTACTAGACATGTATACTCAGGTGTCCCATACAGTATACTCACACCCCTTGCTACTGTAATGACAGCACATAGAAGGATGTTATGTACATGGGATTAAATACACTTATTAAAGATGACATTACACTGCTATTTTATCAGACTGGAATGTGATCACTGGTTACCAGGGCTGAGCTATGCTTAGCAGGTGTAAGCATTGCTTAAATGTAAATGCTAAGCACATTTGTACACTGGTAAGCGAAGCCTACACAGTGTAAGTGCCTTTTCGTTTAATCATATGTTAGCATTGCTTACCATCGCACAAACCGGCTTAAAGCTGTTCAAAACTGCCTTAACCACTCTGTATCCAACAGCCTTGTTCTGCCTAGCAACAAAATAAACAACCCTTGTAGGCCTTGAACCCAGGACCCTGTACACTATAGTCAAAGAAGTTAACCACTAAGCCATCGGTGCTATGAAGCTGTCTGTTGTTTTTTCAAAGATATCGTTCAGTACACATACTGAATAGTAGTGAACTGCTTTGACTACTACAATTGTTTAGTACTTGTAAGTGAAAATAGTGTTGAATCAGTCATGTTTTTATATCTAAATATACGCATATCAGATAAATATGGTGTGATACATCTGGGAAGGTGTATCCAGCACTCATATTTACATATAACAAGTATAAATATATATATATATATATATATATATATATATATATATATATATATATATATGTAGATATACGTATACATGTACATACACATATTATATATATATATATATATATAAATGCATGTGTGTGTGTGTATATATATATATATATATATATATATATGTATATATATATATATATATATATATATGTATATATATATATATATATATATATATATAAATATATATATATATATATATATATATATATATATATATATATATATATATATATAAAACATATGCAGATAACATGTAGTGGAGTCATACTTCAGCACCATAAGTCACAAACTGTTAGTGCAAGGGAATGTAATGTAAGTATTGTGGGTATAAATGTAGAATGTTGCTACAGTAACAGGGGTTGTGTCAGCAGACATGTTGTGCAGGACGTCACTTCTGATACTGACATGTACGCCATCAGTTACTAACAGACATCATAAAATCATCATAGTGAAGTACCACACAAATCACAATAATGATCCTGTGGAATACAGAAGAAAGATGACCAATAAACGTGGACAGTCTGACACAATCTGGTGAGCCCAGACGTATACACAGAACTCCTTTATGCAAGACGTGTGGACCAAGCCTGACAAAGGGGATGTTTACAGCCATGAAAATGGGGATATCACACAAATATTGGAATAGATAAGCTCACACAGTTGATGCATTCACACCCTTCTGTCTGTCCTAACACATATTAACCGGAAGAGCAGAGGTCCCAAGCCACTTATTTCCCACTAGTTAGTGGCATGCATCTTCACAGCATCCCACTGCTTTTTCAGAAATACACAACACATATGGTGGCCAGGCAACAGCACATCTGAGAAATATCTGGATATAACATCAATTATTTTTACAGATTACTGTTTTTATAATTTAATATATATAAAGCACTTTGTCTATTCAGAATCTTCACAAATCCTTATCTGTTTAAAAACTTTCATTTGACTCTGTAGTGCTTTGCTGTCTTAGGCTATTGTATAAACTGAAACATTTACTCTGTGTAATTATCTCTTGGCTAGTGGGGGCTGGTTCTTTTGTGTTCTTGTAAAAAAAAAGTTGTTGTTCTGGTCTTGCCCTAACTTTGGTAGGGCTCTGTCTTGCACACAGTGCAGGCTGGAGAAGTTGTTCGACCTCAACTGAGCTACAAAATATAAGTATCTTTTGATTATTTTTACAGATTACTGTTTTTATAATTTAATATCTATAAAGCACTTTGTCTATTCAGAATCTTCACAAATCCTTATCTGTTTAAAAACTTTCATTTGACTCTGTAGTGCTTTGCTGTCTTAGGCTATTGTATAAACTGAAACATTTACTCTGTGTAATTATCTCTTGGCTAGTGGGGGCTGGTTCTTTTGTGTTCTTGTAAAAAAAAAGTTGTTGTTCTGGTCTTGCCCTAACTTTGGTAGGGTCTCTGTCTTTGTACACAGTGCAGGCTGGAGAAGTTGTTTGACCGCAACTGAGCTACAAAATATAAGTATCTTTTGATTATTTTTACAGATTACTGTTTTTATAATTTAATATATATAAAGCACTTTGTCTATTCAGAATATTCACAAATCCTTATCTGTTTAAAAACTTTCATTTGACTCTGTAGTGCTTTCTTAGGCTATTTTGTCCCACCCTCCCTCCCTGTTGGTGTCTTGCTCTTATACTTGGTGGCTTTGCAGTTGCCGCCCTACTGTGACACACCTCCCAGTCTAGTGTCATTAGCTCATTCTTCTTAATACAGAGAGAACATTTGATAAGGCCTTCTGTTCCTCCTTTTTCCCTTTTCAAAAGTAAAACAAAACTTTTTTTCTTTGTCGCCTGAACCTTCTTGTGTTCTGACTGTCCTTCTCAAACATATTGGAAATATACAGTATATTTCAGAGCATTTGTTATAACTGTATTTGCTTTAACTGATTTAAGTATTTTTCTGGCTTTTGAATATTTACTGCTTAGCGACTGCATCTTAGCCTGTTTATACAGCTCTGCATTCTATTTAAACTGTTTTTGTGTTGATTAACTGTTTTGCACTCTTAAAAGTTATTTGTTGCTTAATTTACCTGTAGGCTAACACACTCAAGTGTGCTAGCGCTAAAAGCATTTATAGCATTTACTGTCTGTTTTTTCCTTTCCTTGTCTCTGTAAAAAAAAAAAAAAAAAATCTCTTGTTTTCCCACCTTACTGAACTAGAGTAGTCCAGTTTCAGAGCTGCTGATCCCTGGGCTTTGTTTTAGTTCCTGTTACTGATCCATTGCCTTATTAGGAAGGAGGGAAGTTTCTTTGCTTACCAGTGGGAGTGGGAAGCACTGAGCAGCCTTTTGTCCGAATTGGTGAAGTTTCAGCCAGAAACTAGTAGTCCATTGGTCGTTTGGGCCAATTCCTAGCTCCTTTCAGCCCCTGCTATAAAACACACTAAACACGTTTTCCAGCTTGTACCAACTCAGCACAGATCCTCATGGTGGCCTGCAGAGTGATCCAAGCAGCAGAGAGCTAAAAGAGTGACTTTCTACCAGATATTTTTTGTGGCTTTCCCACTGTTATTAAGCTAGTGACTGCATTTGCCTGTTTTACTGCTACTTTAAGTGATTTCTGCATTTTACACTGTTTATTGCACTTTAAGTTACTAATTGTTGCAAATTGTTTCTGTAGGCTACACACTAAAGTTCGCTAGCCAATTTACAGCATTTACTGTCTGTTTTTTTCCTTATCTCTGTAATAAAACAAAAATCTCTTTTTTCCGCCTTACTGAACTAGAGTAGTCCAGTTTCAGAGTTGCTGATCCCTGGGCTTTGTTTTTAGTTCCTGTTACTGATCCATTGCCTTATTAGGAAGGAGGAAGTTTCTTTGCTTACCAGTGGGAGTGGAAAGCACTGAGCGCCTTTTGTCCGATTTGGTGAAGTTGCAGCCAGAAACTAGTAGTCCATTGGTCGTTTTGGGCCAATTCCTAGCTCCCTTCAGCCCCCTGCTATAAAACACGCTAAACGCGCGTTACCGTGATTTAGCGTGGAGTTGCCACTGTTGCACACAAGAGCAGCGGCGGTTAAACAAGGTTAAACTATTCGGGCCACCTAAATTCCACTCTTCAAATTTTCCCTTAGAACTACCTTCCTCGAGCTGTACTGCTGATCTAACCAGCATATCCTATAACTGAAAAGTTCATCTCTACTTGATTCCCAAGTAGACTATTCTCTATCTGTAAAGCCTAGCACTTACTCCTACAGTACTTGCACCTTGATAAAGCACTCTTATTATAGATAGTACCCCACCAGCCTAAAACCCACTTCCCCCGGAGTCCTTTGAAAGTCTCTTTATCTACTACTTCTAGTATGTCGAGGGATCAGTTGCTAGTGTCCTCTCCAGCTCAACTGGTGAACCTGAGAATATTGAGGCAATGTTACAATTGCCTCATGTACACAGACAATCCTCTCCTTCTCCCACAAAACACAAATACATGCGAGAGATGCAACTATACGGCCAAACTGGAGGCTGAGCTCTCTCAACATAGGACTGGCAAGACCAGACAGGAGGAGAAGGTAACCACACACAATACATACCCAGTCACACATGGTACCATCACAACTTCAAATCATACACATACTCACACAAAGACATACTGAGGCTCTGATCAAAATTTACCAAAACAGCAGAGGCCACCAAAGCAGACACCCAAACAACTACCACCTCACGACCCAACACATGCAACACATAGACCACACAGTCAGAGTGTCAAACAGTCACAGCCCTTAAGGCCAAACAAAATGCCAGACACACTTGTCATTGGTGATTCCATAGTCAGACACACTGACGTCCCGCTCACCAGACTGAGTAAGGAGAAGGTCACAGTAAGCTGCCTGTCGGGCACTAGAATCCGCCACATAACGCAAGCACTCAGGTCTCTCAACAGCAGGTACAAGTACGACTCAGTCATTGTCCACGCTGGTGTCAACGACCTGAGACGTACCTCCTTGGACTACATGAAAAGGGACATTGAGGAGCTCTCTGATTATGTAGCCCAGGCAGGTATGACCCTGACCTAGAGCAGTATCCTACCTTCACCTAGAATGATGCCACAATACAGTGATAAGATGATCAGCTTTAATAATTGGCTTAAATTCTGGTGTCATTCAAAGGGGATCCAATGTCTGTCTGCCTGGGATGACATGCTGGACAAGCCACGCTGCTTCGCAAGGGACGGCTTGCACCTGTCACCCCTGGACTTCCGGATATTGGCAAAGGCTCTTGCCACCCCCATAGTGCCTTTTAGGCAAGGCTCAAATTCTAAACCTACCACCCTAGAACACCAAAAGGAAAAAACTAAGGGTAATGCTGCTCAATGCCAGAAGTCTCAATCTCAAGATGCACGCACTCGAGGCCCTTCTCAATATGGAGAACATCGATGTCTGTGCTGTGACAGAAACCTGGTTCAAGGCTCCTGAGAGCACCCCAGCACTAACAGGTTTTACCTCATATCATGTGTTCCAGCCCCAAAATCCGGACAACACCAAGAAAGGAGGGGGGGGGTGTCCATTTTCATAAAGGACACCCACACCTCAAGGTTGGTGGCAACGCACGATGCATCTGAGACCATCCAGGTGCAATTAACCATAGGCAAGACTGCTCTGCAATTTGTAGCATGTTACAGGCCACCCTCTCAAACTCAGGAACCTCACATGGCCTTCCTGAAAACATTGGAGGGGATAAATGTATCTCCAAACACCATCATACTAGGTGACTTCAACTACCCTAATATAGACTGGGAACACTACTCAAGCCCGAACACTCTAACCCAAAGATTCATGGAGTTCATAAACTCAAATGCCATGGAACAACTAGTCACCATCCCCACAAGAGGAGAAAACATACTTGATCTCATCATCACGAACATGGGATCAAAATGTTCAACACCGTAAGTATACCCCTCACTGGTGAGATCAGATCATAAACTAATCTCGCTGGAGGTCCTCATCCCGCCCCCACCTGAAACAAAAAAGACCACAGTGAAAAACTTCTCAAAAGCCGATTTCACACTTCTAAAACTAGTGTGGTCTCCTTTAAGGCCCCTGAGCCAGTGGTAAACATTACTCAAACCACTGAATCACTTACAAATGCCTTCTACCAGCACCTACAGGACTGCATGGATCAGGCAATCCCAAACAAAACTAAGACTCTCTGTACCAAAGGCAAGCATCCAGTCTGGTGGACCCCAGCCATAAACAAGCTCGACAACAAAAGGAGGAAGCTACTACAAGATAGAGCAAAATCCTTGAAAGGTAAGACACCTTTGATCATTATAAGTAAAAAACTAAGAGCTCTCATAAAATCATCCAAGGCAAATTTTGAGAGAAAAATCGCCAAGGACTCTAAAGACAATCATAAGGCCTTCTTTAGCTATGTTAGAAACCTAGGAGGAAATTCCCAGATAAGCTCAGAATTAGTTCAAAATGATGTGAAAATTACTGAACCTACACACATTGCTAACATACTGGCTGACAGGTTCAGTGCAAACTTCTCCCCCCCTCCCCCCCAAAAGGAGAGATATCTATTCCAGAGGATTGTAGCCCCCAAACATCTCCAACGCCCAGGTGAGAACTGCCCTCACTAAGGCAAAAACACAGCATCCATGGGACGGATGGTGTCCCCGGCTGTGTGCTTCATGAACTCAACGAGGAATTAAACCCACAGTTAGGACAGCTGTTTAATCTTAGCCTCACCTCAGGAGATGTACCCAAGGAGTGGCGCACGGCGACTGTGGTCCCACTTCATAAGGGCGGTGCCTCCACAGACCCTGGAAATTACCGCCCCATTAGCTTGACAAGCCTTATCTGCAAAGCCATGGAGAGGATCATAATGGAACTCATAAATAAAGACATAGGGAACTTGCAGACTTTGGATCCAACCCAGTTTGGCTTTGTCAAAGGCAGATCCTGCCTCTTAAACTTGGTTGACTTTTTCGAGACAGTCGCCAAGGCCATTGATGAGGGAAAGGCAGTCCATACAGCCTACCTCGACCTGGCAAAGGCCTTCGACACAATACCCCACTCAGGTATCATCGAAAAACTCATCAGCTTGAATGTAAACCCATACATCACAAGATGGGTTGCAAACTGGCTAAGTGACAGAACCCACAGGGTCAGAGTTGCTGGAGCCATGTCAGACTCAAAGCCTGTCACAAGTGGTGTCCCACAGGGCTCAGTCCTGGGCCCACTCTTGTTCGGCATCTACTTTTCTGAAGTACAAGCAAACACAGGAGGGTTATGGCTGACAAAGTTTGCAGATGACTGCAAACTGGGCGCCATAGTCGAAAACACATCTGACACAGATATCCTCCAGAAGGGCCTCACAGAAACGGATAACTGGTGCCAGAGCCATGGCCTGAAGTTAAATGCCAAAAAATGCATAGTCATACCCTTCGGGAAAAACAAGGTTACCCCTAGCTACCATATAGGTGGCAATCCACTGAGCACAGAAAAAGTCATCAGGGATCTGGGGACCCAAGTTGACAGTAGCCTTTCGTTTGACACTCATGTTGCTGAAGTAGTTAGGAAAACCTTCTATATTGCCCACCTGATCATGAAGGGATTCACATCTAGATCAAGGAGGTCATCGTCCCCCTGTACTCATCACTCATTAGACCTATGATTGAGTACAATGCCCCGTTCGGAATGTATCTGACCAAACACCTGCTGCAGCTTGAAAGGCCCCAAAAGTTCCTCACCAAAAGGATAAAGGGTCTCAAAAATATGTCTTATGCTGCCCGACTGAAAGAACTCCAGCTCTATTCAGTCTCATACCGCTTGCTCAGAGGTGACCTGTGCCTGACATATAAGGCCATGTCAAACCCAGATTTGATGAATATGCTTCACCTCAAAAAATGTAGATCCCTCAGAACCACAAGGGCGGGAGACTTAAACCTTGACACGGTTATAAATAGAAAGTGCTGGAGGGACAGATTCATCACCCAGAGACTCCTATGCTGTGGAACAAAATCCCGGTACATGTGAGGCAGAGCACCTCGCTGGCCTTGTTCAAGAGGAATCTTGACCAATGGATGGGAGATCGCAGATGTACCCCAGGGATTACTTCAGTGTCACTGCTTGACAGAGGCACAGAAAAATGATAGGCATAGTTTTTATTCAAACTAAAGGGGTGGCGAAAGCCACATAACTATGGGCTAGGCTTATAAATGCCCTTGGGCAGATAGCCTAGTATGAACCTATGCACCTATGAACCTATGAACTAGGTAAATACACAGAGCTGCTAGGCATGTCACAAGGCACTGTGTAAACTACAGACAGACTGTCACAACACTGACCCACGTTTTTTATGGGGGAATAAACATGTACTGGCAAATATAGCAGACACTACAGGCATGTAACAGCATGGAGTAACAATACCATGACCAATCTCAACACAGTCACAATCACATTATGGTAAGCCTAATTAATTATTCAGTATATGGACTGTGTGAACAAAACCATCCTCATATTTGCCACTCACACATTAACCCTACAAATACTGGCCCAATTCACAGTGTAGTCTGATGCCTGACTGTGTTATGGAACATGTCTCAGTCTGACCCTACAAACATGTACGCTGATAGGGTACCAGGAACTGGAGCAGCATGCAACATTAGATAGAACAGGACCAAGAACACTGACATCTACCACAGTCTGTATACAGGCCAAGTAACACATTCACAATACACTGCTATACAATACTGACACTCTGTCAACAAGCGCACAGACCTCACTACTGTAAAGACTACAACAGAATGTGCAGGCTTTGTCCTCAAATATAAAGTCTACTTTACATAACATGTCTAGCAGTCTGATATATCATTGGGGTGTTATCAGGAATGATGTCAGTAAGTAATGATATACTGTACATATGCACCTCTTACTGCATGACATATGGACAAAGGGTGACAGACTTGGGGGACAGAAGCACAAACACAGGGCCAATATTGACATATTGCTGTGATAAACTGAGAAAATTCCTGGTGTAACAGGGTTTGTTGTGACATATCGCTTCTGAGGGATATGAAGTCAGTAACTCACATGGATGTCACCATGTACTGACTGCAATCATGAGAGTATGCTACTGCATTTCTAAAGATAGGAAATGTGTGAGTAACACACCACATCTAAGACTCCAAACTCTGGCCAGTCTGCAGATAGCCCTACAGGTGAGAGTTTCCTGAACCACATAACACTATCATAAATCATGTAGAACTGCCATATCCACACACACTCTGTTAAACTAACATTACTTCAAATGTAGAACAGTAGTATTTATATTCTGTCCCCATGTCTGGAATATCCCCTCCTGTTTGTTGACCTGTCACCAAAGTGTATGTTGTATTTCCAACTACCCTATGTGATGCTGTTTGTCAGACACCCACATGAAGTCCTACTCACAGTAAAGGAAAAGGGCCAGCACCCACATGACTTGCTTAGTTAGAGGAGTGTGTTTCCATGCAATTGGCTATAGGACTGATACCACAGCTGTTCCACATGTAATTAGCAAGTGGGGGACTCCAATTCATGCACAGGCCATCAGCTGATCATGAACATTACCTACAAAACTCAAGCTACTGCCTATGCAAAACAGATGCACTTTTCCACATCCACTAGAAAGGGAGAGAGAGAGAGAGAGACAGAGAGAAAGTAAGGGAGTAAGAGCCAAGCGTGTTTGTGTATGATCCATGGGTGGAGAGTGGTATCAGGGTATTATAACAGTTGCCTATATTATTTACTAATTCATACTGTCACATAGTAATTGCACATGGCTGTACACATTTATGGCTGAGGATTGTCTACAAGAACCTCTGCAATGTTTGAAAACTGTTGGCCTTGTGATGTGGACATTGGGACATAGAGGTCCTGAATATAATGATGTAGCAAAACCCACACAGCAATGGATCCTGTCATTACACAATCACCCCAACACACATACAGGATACTGATGACACACCCACAAACACAAACTTACCAGTACTGAGTTTCAAACCCCTACCTGACTATGTGTTGCTATTACAGTGTTACAGCACGCACCATGGAGCTTATATGTTGGGGAGTTGTCCAAAGGTATCTTTGTAGGTGAGTGACATCCGCAGCAGTGCTAAAGGAGGAATAAGGGAAATGCAGTTAAGTGTGAATGTCCACAAAACCAGGTGGCAACAAAGACACACACACACTTCTCACAGAAACACACACATTACCACAGTTGGCAAGTTCAGGATTAGAACTCCTACCTAACTAGTTTATTACACAAAAGTATTACGCAGTTACTACAAGTGCCACAGAGCTTACAGGGCTGAAACATGGCCAAAGGGTTATTTCAAGGTGAATGATATCAGCAGGCATGTTAAAGTAGGGCAATGGTAGGTGTAGTGAATGTGAATGGCTTCAAAATCATTAATCTCCACATATACACACACACAATTTGCCAGTACTGAGATGCATAGGTTCATTGCTTCACAGGTGTGTAGTAGGTGAATGAGCCTGAAGGCTGAACAAGGCTAGGCAAAGGGAAATAACTTGGCAGCAAGCCACATGACAATAGTCCCCAGTGTGACTCAGGGGTGTAGTCCCTGGAGTGGTCCCCAGGGGTGGGAACTGTATTGACCATCCACTGATCTGGGTTACTATTGTGGGTGGCCAGTAATGTGCACTGCTTCCCATGTATGCAATCTATATTCCATAACATGGACAGTGTCGTCCCACGTGTATGTTCTTTGATGTGTGGAGGTGTACTTCAGGTCTCTGGGGCATGTTGTGTGGACAAATTATCTTCTGATGTAGCATTCCTGACCTCATTTGGTGAGACCTGTCTATGTAACTGAGGTCATGCTTGCACCTACATTGACAGCATGATACAGGTATTCAGTGAAGTTAGTGGTGTCTGTCCAAACAGGGCATGTGTATAAGACATGGTATTCCCTTTGTGGGTTACATTTGCAGACTCTACAGTTGTTGCAGGCGTCCAGTGGGGAACATAGCAAAATGGCCACTGTACACATTTATTTGCCTACTGCGGAGATGGAACAGGGTGCCATGTCCTTTTACTTGCTGGATAACACACACTCAGGAGATGTAACACATCAAAGTACTTTCTGATGTCAGTGGCACTGTTGTGGTTAACAGGCATGTAGTCCACTGCAATCACACCATGGTTACTATCTGTAAGGCAATATGCAAGGAACTACCAATATAGTGGTTGTTGCCTAGCCAAGTGTGTTTGTGTATGAGACGTGGGTGGAGAGTGTTCTCTGAGTAATAGAAGGGTTGCCTATATTGTTCACCAATCCATAATGTCACATGTAGGGCTATGGATTGTCTACAAGAATCTCTCCAGTGTTTGACATATGTTTTCCTTGTAAGGTGGACATTGTGACATATACTAGGTCCTCAACATAATAATTTTGCAAAACCCACCCCACAATGGATCCTGTTATTACACAATCACAGCAGCCTCCACACAGGATACTGATGACAGACACACACATGCCAGTACTGAGATTCAAAACCCTACATAGCTATGTATTGCTACTATAGTGTACCACATTTATTGCATGCACCATGGAGCTTATAGGATGGATGTTGTCCCAAGGTACTTCTAAGGTGAGGAACATCACCAGCCTTTGTAAATAGTGGCATTGGGTGATGTAGTGGATGAGAGATCCCAAAAATATTTTTACCCTGCATACACATTTACATTTGCCAGGGGTGAGGTTCAAATCTCTATCAAACAATCTTTATGGACCATTATGGTATGCATTTACCACATGCTCCTCTGACCTTACATGGTTTAGGGTTGGCAAGAGGTACTTCTAAGGTGGATGATATCTGCAGGACTGCTAAAGTTAGGCTCTGAGATGTGTACTGGGTGTAAATGGGACCAAAATATTTGAGGTACAGACATTTGGTAGTGATGCAGGCCATCTGTAGCAGGCCAGTGCATTCTGTCACTCCTACATTCACAGGCTGTGAGCCACTGGATTCCCCTGGGGTGACAGGGTAAGTGTGCAAGGTGTTAATGGCAATAGTTCCTGTCCACATTAATCCATTGGTCTAGATGCTGGGAGGGTGCTGCTTACAATTCGGGACACACTTGCATGGGGCACCTCTTCAGCATGCTACATTCTGTGGGTATTACCATATAGAAGTAGGGATCATACTGTACTCATTCCCAACAGCAGGGATATGACCTGTGATAAACCTGCGGCTGATGGTGGGGTGAACTGAGTGCATGGGTGATACGGAAGTTTCCTGCAGCTGACTCACAGATATACTTGGGACATTCCCCTTATGCTGCCATGTGCAGGGACATAGGCAGTCTCTCATTACTTCATAACTGTGCCTTTTGTGGTCTGCCACACTGCATCAGTATTCTATGCTACACAGACAACTAATGTGCTGCTAACCTGTATGTACAATTCCAAAGGTGTATGCAGTTGACAGTTACATTTTATGTACTCTGTCTAGGGTACTTCCACCTGTGTACTGTGTGCATGTCTGGGCCCACATTCATGGCATGTCCATCTTTCAGATGGTCACAGATATTGACATCTGGACAGTGAGTATGGATGACTGATGACATGAGTATTGCTGAGATGCATTATAGTTGGCACTGCAGTTGTCGGAACATGGCCCTGTCATCAACAGTACTGGCCACAGAAAATATATGTACTCACCGGCATGTGCTGACATGTCATCCAGGAACTGGTGGAGTACCCTGGATGATGATGCCTGTGAGATCCCCACAATATCCCCAGTTGGCCTTTGGAAGGTACCTGTGGTTAGTAATCTTAAAGCCTACACATGCCTTGGTATCCACTGGGATGGGTTCCCCTTCTGTTGGTTCTGTGTGTGAGGCGTGGCTGGCACAGCTCAACAATTTGCTGTAGAATGTCCCTGTCCTCCCTATAGCTCTCTACTATCTCCAACTCATGTGGCCCCTGGTAGGTTACCCAGGGTCTGTACACTCTTCTTCTCCTCACTGTGGGGTGGTTGTCAGCATCCACATGCTCACCACCCTCAGTCTCTTCTACATATTGATGTATGAGAGCAACAGCAGCCCCTAACATTTCGTTAGCTTTGTCAGGTAAAATTTCCCCATCTGGGTACATGGATAGTATAGAGTTTGTGGGAGAAAACAGAGTGAAAGGTGTTTGCATAGTTTATAATAGTGTGCTGGGCTGCTGCCAGTGTAATTGACTGATTCTGATACATTTCACCTGCCAGCTATGCTAGTTCTCCTTGATTACCTGTTTTCCCTTCCAATTGCCTTCCCGTTTAAGCTCCGCAGCACACCCAGTGCTCAGATGTGAACAGAGCTGCTATTTCCTGTTTTTTTTTTGTTTAAAACCTGGTGCACGGTGCACACACCTGTTTAGGCAATGTAACCACCGTTAGGCAGCCTCAGACTCACCCCCTTCCTTAGATGTGCTTAGCTAAGGACAAACACTGGCCACAGAGCTCAAATAAGCTTACAGCATGCATGACACTCCTCCTTATGAGGTCATTTATCTCTTATACTTATACCATGGTGTTGCTGCACTTACACGGTTGGGTGTAAGCTAACACTGAGAGGAATTCTGTGATTCTATATCAATCCCCTCAATTGCATAAAGCAGAATGCTAATTCATAGTTACCACACTCACACTGAGCCTTCCCCCTTAGCAACCAGTATTCCCTGGTATTGTTGTATTATGCATGCCATTGACTATCATGGAAAAATGCTGACTTGGGTTTAAAAGCTTATTTCCAACTTTTTTTTCTGATTTTTAGGCCAATCCCATTTGTGCACCTGCTGCCCTACATTTAAACGGCCAAAATCGGCCAAAAAAAAGTTATTGTTTACAATTCTGCAACTATTTCCCATGCCAATGGCCATTGGCATGCCTACTACATTGAATACATGCTTTCTTTGGAGCTGTCATGCCTCCATTTTGTAATTTGCAGAAATGTATTTGGTTAGTAACCGAATACATTTCTGCAGGTTACACTATTCCTGCACAGATGCCTGCCTGCTTCCTGGATCACTAATTCACTTCATTTGCATGGTTTTCACCAGCAAATAAGATAATTAACATATAGCAGTGGTGTCCATGCAGAATAGTGTAGAAGCGCTCATGCACGTCCCGGAAGCTTGTTCCTGGATTGCTCGTCGACAATATTGCGTGCAGCAGCTCTTGCACTATTCTTGTACTCCATGCAGAGCTTTCTGAATCCTGGGGGGGGTGTATGTGCTCTGTTCATTGCTATGTGCTTATGATTACATTATTTATTTTGTTTGTTTCTCTGGTAGGTGGACTGGTTCAAGACCCCTTTCATCCACTTCCTGCGCCATTAAGCAAGACATTGAAAACAATAGAAAATTGTTAAATTACACACAGGAGAACTTCTCCTAAATATAGTACAGTTGTGTAAGATCATACCATAACAGTAGATGTCCTACTTCTCACTGTTGCAGTATGCTTTACTCTTGGGATATCCTGCGGAGGATAGCTGAATGTCTGGACAGCATACCAAAGCCCTTAGATCTTCTGGGCACTGCATGTCAGACATACATCTAGTTAAAAAATATACTGTTAATCCCTTTTATTTCAGTTGGGGACATGGGGTTGGGGTACTATATACCACAGAAAGAGTTCCCAAAGCATTTCCCTACCTCCCTCTAAATGCTAAAACCTTGTCCATTTTATTGCCTAAAGCCCATGCCCTGGTTGCTGCCCTCTCCAAGAGATGCTGTGCTTATGAACTACCTTAACTACCATATCAATAGCAACACTCAGTGGTGAGATACCTGAGCACAGGTTGACAGCAGTCTTACCTTTGATCATCATGCCTCAACAGATAAGTAAGGGCATTGCCTCCAGAAGATAGAAGTTATAACCTCCCTGTACTCTTCCCTCATCAGACCAATAATTGAGTACAATGACCCTTTTGGTATGTACCTTTCCAGGCACCTGCAGCAATTGGAGAAACCACAAAGGTTCCTCACAAGCAAAATTCAAGGTCTTCAGCATCTATCTTATGTGGAACATCTGAAGTCACTGTCACTTTATTCTGTTTCATACAGACTACACAGAGGCAATCTCTGCCTTGCATATAAGGCAATCTCTGACCCTGCTTTACTGGAAATGCTGCATATTCACAAGTCAAATGGTACACGGGTTACTCGCTCTAAAGATCTTAACCTAGTATGTGACATCAATAGAACCTGCTGGAGGGACAAATTTGTCTCCTAGAGGTTACCACACCTTTGGAACAGACTCACACTTCATGTCAAACAGAGCACCTCATTGGCCCTCTTCAAATGCAGTCTGGACAATTGGATGGGTAACCATAAGTTCACCACAGGGGTTCCACCGGTATCCCTCTTGGACACAGGCATTAGGTGCTAATCATGGAAACAAGGGTAGAACTTGGCTAGGCTTGTAAATGCCATAGGGCCATTAGCCTAA
The DNA here is from genome assembly GCF_019279795.1 of Protopterus annectens. Lineage (NCBI taxonomy): Eukaryota > Metazoa > Chordata > Ceratodontiformes > Protopteridae > Protopterus > Protopterus annectens. The sequence continues at coordinate 131,863,479 of NC_056742.1, read as the reverse complement.
TAACTTCGTATGATCCTATGAGGTACTTGTTAGGACAAATTATGTCATATTGGTTGAGCGAACTTTGGACTCTACTGATTCAATTAATAACAGCTCCTTCAAAAATGATAAGACAGCTTTCAGAGAGGAAAGCCATAGTCCTTTCCTAGGTACTGACTGACAGGTTAGCAGAATATTTAAAATAAAATTGTAAAACTAATAGGGAAATATCTGGGGACAACAAATTGTTGTGATTAGCTTTCAGTAGACAAAAGCTGTAGCACCATGACATTATTTGGGTAGAAAGCAGCAAGGGTATCCAACATTTCCAAATGAGCTGTTATTGCTTCCCAACAATGTGGTCCTGACTATGCAATTAATGCAAGAATATGGGACTTCTGTAAGTGGAGCAGGTGTACAGGTGTCTCAAATGCATGCCAAAGGAGAAGGGGTTGTTCATCAAAAGGGAAAAGAAGGAACTCGATCTGTCTATAACATGCAAAGGTAACAATGCAGCACTATTTAGGTTTCTGAAAGAAGTTTGGTTCAGGTCAAATAATTTATACCACCAATCTATATAGTGCAGTGTATGCCCACTGAAAATGAGTGAAACACTAGCTTTTTTTCATCTTCAACTTTGTCATGTTTACAGCTAAACATGAAACTTTTTAGATGATCCTCTACAAAAGGTCATTATTTGTGCAGAAGTTGACATACTTCAAAAAGGATTAAGTGATATAAATACATGGGCACAAAACAGCAGCAGCATGCTAATAAATGTGAATAAGATCAGATTTGTGTGCTTTGGTTACCAGTCTCTTAAAACACTCAACAGTGGCACTATTTTATTATTTCCTTAATTTTTTCTAACAGTCGTCTCTTATGAATGCATTAGCTGTTTTTCACAGCAAGGCCGAAATTTATTTTCCAACATAAAAAAAATTAATCAAATTCTTAACCTCAAGTGACTAACATTTAAACCCAATTTCAAAACGCAAAGATCATAAAGCATTGACACTGAAGCTTATAAGATGAAATTAAATGCCTAGAGTTCTGACACAAAACTTAATTAGGTAAATACAGCCTCATAACTTAAGGAATATTCATTACTTTTACCCCCAAAAAAATAAATACAGTTATTTTACAATCACAGTGACCGTGATTGCTTTTATTGTTGAGTTCCTTTGTAGTTCAGGCCGACATTTCTCAGTGATGATCCTTGGAAATGTACAATGCAATTAAATCTCCGTCAGAGCTACACTACAGAAGTTGATTGGTGTAATTAAATATAAAAGTGGATGAATTTTTTGTAATGGTTGTCTGATGAAGCAGCTTGTAACTGCAAAAGCACTTACCCTGTGTCTTTTTTTCATTAAATATATGATTTTATTTGCCATGGTCTGGATCCTTCTTCTGTTTTTGCTTTACACTACAGAAGTGTGTGCACTGCCAATAGCAGATGGGGTGACTACCACTGCCTGCAAAACAGATTCTGCTTCTATGCGCCTATGAAAACATCTTAACAAAAGGACTCAAAATGTTTACTACTGCTGCTTGCCCAAGTATAAATATAGCAAAGTATATACTTGTTCTACTTTTTTCACAAATATTAACTATAGCTACTGTGCATTTAACAGACAGTATGTTTTTTTTTTTTCTGAAGAATGATCAGTGTGTTATAAATACATACATAAAAGTAAAACAAAAGCCTGTAACCTGATATTTCCCTCTCTGCTGCTGACCATCAGCTGTCACCATCTCCTTTCCTCAGTTACAGAGTCTGTTGCAAACACACATACATATGTTTCAGGTACAGCCTGCCAATATATACAATTATTCCCACAATAAGTGTCCAGGTTGTTCTTAAAAAGTTCAAAACTAGTGATTGTTGTAATGTAATTTGGTAGTCTATTCCATGCATCCCCTGTTCTCTCAGAGAGCCAAATAGTACAAGTCTCATTCCTACAGAATATTTAAGAAAGGTTGCCTGAGGATTCTTTAATACTTTTTTTTTTAATGGAGATAAGAGTATTCCTTTGTCTATGGCAAATCTTATTAATATTGCTATTCCACACTCAAGTTTGGGTCTAATGTAACAAACAAACAATTTCATCATTTCTGATTTCCCAGACTTTAACAGAAATAAAGAAACCAAGTGAAGCAGCTGGATTGGACCCACTCACAAGTAAAAATAGATGAAAGACTCTGTTGTAGTAAACGAAATCCACTTTATTCACTCCACAAAAACACATGAATTGTTCACCAAGGATAAGCGCTTTCATCTAGAAGATCAAGACTTCATCAGATAACTTATCACACGTGCGAACTTCCTTATAATATACAAGTACAAAAGGAAGTGACATAATCAATAAAACAACTAAAGAAGCAAATTAATTAAAAGTAATACAAGCACAATGTTAGTAGTCCTGGTAGTGAATGCATAAGTAATAACCTGATTTCAAAAACACACACACAACCCCCTAATAAATACAAACTAAATGCTAAATAATGTCATAAATATGCATATCATAAATATATGTATAAAAAAAATATATAAAAAAGTGTTTAAAATGGAAATCTAAAAGACTGTTTTATGCAATGGATACTATTAAGTTAAATACATAAATAAATACTGGCAAGGTAGATTTACCTCTCTAATGCTTTTAATTTCAGAATAGGGCTAAAAGTAATGTTCTCATTAAGACCTGGCCAGTTCCCTGCATTTAAACGTAACTGCCAATATAATTCTTTTTTTCCCCCAGAAATAATGACCAAGCCCCCCCCCCTCGTATGTCAGTGCTAATACTATCTATAATAAAAAAATTGAAACTTGTGATTAATGTTCTCCATTATATGCTTACTTAGGGCATTGGTCTCTTTTATTTTAATATTATATATATGTTCATATATACATTTTTTAAACTTTCATTCAGTCTTGCCAATATAATAACAAGAACAGATACTGCACATAGCACAATAAATAACTTTCTGCAAGCCACAATTATATTTCTGGTTAATCCTAATCTCTACACTGTTGATGTAAAATGTGTTCCCCTCTTATGTATCTGCAGTAGTTACAGCTACCATATTTATTCATAAAACCAGACCTGTGGTTGGAATAGATATTACTAGTCTCAAATATATTTTTCAAGTTCTTATCTCGTCTGTATAATATGGTGGTTGCAATCATATTAAAGGTCTAATGTTCTTCTCATGTCTAAGGATGGAATCATTTTTTACTAAAATGTCTCTTGGCATAAAACTATCTTGTGTAAAAATAGTGATAAAGGAAGTTTTAAAATCTCTACTTTCTTTAATTGTAATATTGTCATGTTGATTAATAGATGTAACATTTATAGTAACATCACCTGAAAGTAGAGGCAAATAAAAAACACGCTCCCTCTTGTTAACAACCTCAATCATAATGTCATTTATAAATTTAAAAGGGTATCCTCTTTTCACAAACATCTGTTTTAAATTATCACATTCATCCATGAATTCCTCCATGCCAGACACCATACGTGCTACCTGCACAAAATGGCACTTTACAATTGCCTTCTTTTGTTTTATAGGGTGGGTACTGGAGAAATGCAATAAAGAATTTGAGTATGTACTTTTTCTAAAAATCTTTGATACAAACTTCTTGTTTAGATAATCTTTCACCAAGAAAATGTCTAAGAAAGAAATCATGTTGAAGTCACTGGTGTGGATGAACTTTAAAAATTCTGTCGAAGTTTCAATATAATCAATAAAACCATCAATAACATCAATAGGTCCATCCCATAGAACAAACATATCCAAAAACCTGGTATAGAACTTAATATGCTTAAAAATAGCATGAGGGAAATAAAAATGTTTTCTCCCATTGCCTGACCACAATATTAGCATAGAGACTACCACATGCAGAGCCCATAGCCACCCCCTCTTGTTGCAAATCTATTTCTTTGTTAAACAATATAAAATTGTTTTTAAGGACCATTTCCATCAATTGTGTATAGACTAAAACATCAAAATGTGCAATGCCTTTTTCATAGAAGTACTCTGTAAACCAATCTAACCCCGTATCATGGGGTATGACTGAATACAAGTCCTTAATGTCAACGGTTATAAAAATATAAGCATCCTTAAAAGGTATTTTGTCCATAGCGTCTAAAAAACTCCATGAGTCCTTGCAAATGTGTGTCTCATTAAAAACATGTATCCATATATTTTGCCAATAGGTGGGTAATGGAACCCTTAGTCTCTATTATGGAGTGGATGGGTGGTTGAACTAGGTTTTTGTGTAATTTCGGTAAACCAAACATAACAGACAGTTTGGGGTAAGGAACCGATAAAATAATTAAGAACATCTATATATATATTGAACCCTCAATAAAAAGATCTTGGAATTAGTTTCTTATACGGTTATATGCACCATTAAGTTCATTTACAGAAGATTTTGTATAAGCCTTTCTTTCTAGAATGAATAACATTTTCTTATTATAATCCCCGTAATTCATCAAAACTACACCTCCCCCTTGTCTGGTTTCATGATTCTAGTGGTATGTGACAATTTCTTTATTTCTTCAGTAATCTTTTTCTCACTAAAATTAACATTCCCACTGGTAAATTTTGAATTATCTATGTCCAATTCACAAATATTCTCAAATAATTGGACAGTAGAGTGAAGTGGGGGATTATAAGTACTAGAAATAGCCAAGGGGTTAACAAAGGAACTAGAAACAGAGTTTTTGAAAAGGATTTTTAAATTCAAATTACGTGTGTACATTCTCAAATCCATTAAAATATTAGAAATATGGGGATTGTGAGGTACAAAAGTAAAAATATTTCCCAGACTTTATATTTCTTTTTATACAACCTACAGTTCTGGAGCTATCATTAACCAATTGGTTGATATAAGAAAAACTGCTGGATCTACCCATATACCCAGATCCTTAAATTAATCTACAGTTTCAATTATTGTGTGCTGCATTAAATAATCCCCTTTCAATGTAGGTCTCTGAAATCTCATATGTTTAGTTTTTGATGTTTTTATTAGCATACAGGGGTTGGGAAGTTGACATAATGCAGGTTAGGAAGATAGCATAATGATTAAGGTGTTTATCTCAAAGAAACAAGGTACAGGGTTTGATTCTCATCTTTGAAGGGAAACTGGCTAGACTCAAAATGACCAAGGACAGCTAGGCTAGTATTTACATATGAACCTATATTATTCCCCTGTGCCCAAATGATCAATTTATTCAACTTATTTTCAAAGACATGCCCTAGCTGTAACACATGTAATCAGTTTACCCATTTTCAAGTCATCTGCATACAGACTGTAGAACACCTCAGATGAAAAAGATACAATCTAAACAGGTATGGGCCCAGGACAGTGTGTTGTGGTACACCCGGACTATAACAATGAATTTCACCTGTCCGATTGATGTACGATACTTGACATGCCCTATTTGTAAGCCATGCAGCTATCCATCTTATCAAGAGTACATCAGTAACTACATGTTATAATTTATTGATCAGTGTTTTGTGTACAACACTATTATACTGCTGCTGCTACTGGGGAGTGTACCCTAACTTCCAGCCCCTTGAAGCTTCCTAGTCACTTCCATGTTACCTGCTCTCAGGAGGTGCATGCTGTGCAGGAGTAACCTCCTGACGAAGGGTCTCATCACCCATGCAGCACAGAGTAGTGTGTAATGCAGTGAGCCTAGGCTGCCTCTTGTCAGGAAATAAAGATGACAAGGAAAAGAAAAGAGAGAGAGAGAGAGAGAGAGGAAATATACAAGAATCATTGTGGAGATCTAAAGATTTGTGACACCTAAGCAATGCAGTTGTATATAAACTACAGTTTTGTTACCTATTAAGTGGCTAGAGGTGTATGTGAAGCAGCTTGGGACTGCTGGAAGCTTAGAAGCTGAAAAACAAAAAGTTTTTGGACTTCCATCCAGGAAGTACAATTAAACTACATTTACAATATTGCACTGATCTTACTTTTTAAATCAGTTTTGAGTGTTGTGTTTGCTCTTTATCCAAAGTTAAATCTAAAGCATTTTATAGTCTGCAGTGCTTTTTGATTTCTGTGCCTGGTTTATGTGTTCTAATTGGGCCCTCACTTTACTGCATTTTTGCTACCTGTCTTCTAAATTTGATACTGAGCACACACTGTTGTGCTTTTACACTTTGAGCTGCCTGCCCTACCGCACATCTAGCGTTGGAAGCTACCCCCAAATCTCATCTTTTGTACACCTGGTCCCAGACGCACCTCCCAGTCTCATCTCCTCTACTTGTCTTACTGATTACTGGCAGAAGAAACTGGGAAGACCCTTCCATAAACTTAGTATACTTTGCAATTGTCTTACACTATTTGTGTTTTTCATTGCTAGCCTGTCTGCCTTTGAATTGCCTTGTAATTACTTGTAGCCAATTGTTAGATTTGTTTCTGGTACCTTTTCACATGTGGCTAAACAAAGTGCGTTTTATATTAAAAAGACTAGGACTGGAATTCTAATGGGAGTATAAAGGTAACCTAGTCTTTCTGACTTGGGAAAATCACAAGTGGGCTCAAAGTGACATTTATTTGTTTTAGCGAGCTGGTACCTTTTTGGATACTGGCCTAAACTTTATCCATCCTCTTAGAGCCTTTTTTAGGCAATGCCAAAATAAATATTGGGTGTGTGTGTGTGTGTGTGTGTGTGTGAACGCTCACACACACACTTTTTTTCTTTATATTGAAGACAAAGACAACTATTCTTCCAAGGCAGTAGTAAGACTTGCTAAAGTTTTGAAGTAAGACTGTTTCAAAATGGAATCCATACCATCATCAACCACTCAATATCCTTCAAAAAAATGATTCAAGACCCTCACCCATTATTTGCTGCAGCACATACATGGAAAGAACACTTCAAAAACTCACCTAAGAAATGAAATGACTGCGCAGCGAGTGGCTGCTACAAAATGTGTTTGCATAGCTAGAGTGTTTTTTTAATACAGTCTAAGTTCTTTTGTTATATAAATGGATCTTTGCATCTTCTAATCCTGAAGATTTTTCATGTAATCAAAAATATTCTGTCAATCAGTCTTACTGGTCCCATCTCCCAGAAGTGAACAGTCTCTACATGTAACATATGTAAGCACTTTTTTCATCCTTGCAGGGCATCTCTCTTTTCACCATCACTGTGCAACTGGAAAATTATATTCCAGTGAGTCAGCTGTACAATGAAGGGGTTTTCCTACAGTTCTGAAGAACTGTTGCCCACAAGGTGAGCAGGTATGTGCTTCAACAAGTTAAAATCAAATTTGTAATCAGCAGGTTGTGCACAAACTTCTTCTGGAAGATATTGATAATTGTCTTAGTAGCCATCTGGATGCAGTACCTCATCACAAAGACAAGAGCAGATTCTTTGTAATTCAATATTCCTTGTCACAGCTGTCCTCATGGCTCTTCACTGCTTTTTAGGCAAGTTCACAGTGTTGCAAAGGGAACTGTAGCATAACACTAGATTACAGTAGCCAGACAGATACATAGTTCAGTTCTAGACTGCAGTGGTTCAGGATGCACTCGTGGCTCTGATGTTTAAAGAAGGCTGTAGGTTGTAGTCCCACAGCAGGTACTTACAATAATTTTTTTTCCAATAATGACGGAGTGCAGCATAAGGGTGATGCTATACTCTTGGAAGGTAACATTTTTCAGATGAGACATTACTGAGGTCCCATCTGCCACAGTTGGTCAGTGTTCAGGTGGATGTAAAACATAAGGTGAATGTAAAAGATACCACTGCACCTACTTGTGTGCCCTGGCCAAATGTTCCCTAGTCAGTATAAACACCACTACGGGCCTCCCCTAAAAATATGCCTCACACTTAGTAGAACTAGCACTGTCATTAAAACCTAAGTTAAATAAATAAATAACAAGTATAAATAAATAAATAATATGAATAGTAGTAGGTCTTGCAATGCCCTGTTATATGGCTAGCAATACATTTGTTATTCTAGTATGTGACGTGCCAAGTCTGTTTTTGTCACAGAGAGAAGAATAAAAACATTTCCACTTTAATAGTCACCATTACAAACTCAATGTCTAAAAATATGAAAAGAACATATCTGCATAAAATTCAGATCCTGCACAGCAAAACAGCTTAATATTTTATAGCACAATCTTTCTGTAAACATTTTAAATCAAAGTTTAAGGCATACTTCTAGGCAAGTTTTTTCTCTCAGTCCACCACTAACTAAATAACTTTAAGCAAAACGTGACATGTTGCGCATTATATATGGAACTTCCACTTGAGTTATTAATAGGAATAAAAGGCTATGAAACTGGAACTGTTCCAGTGGTGACCAGATTTCAGTTTTCCATACACTAACTTGCCGAACTATGTGCAGAATGAAAGAACAATTAACCATGCCTAAGAATGAGTCCTACAGAATCTGATTCTACCATTCCAATGCTCTCCAAAAGCTCCGGATACAGCATGAATACTAAAGCAAAAGCTATCTGTCTCTTCAGGAAAATTACCAGCTGGATATTTGCCCCCAAACTAATTTAGCAGAACAGCTTGCAGTTTACACTGAGTCATATGCATACAGATTACTGGCTTACACTTTTTTTTTACTCATACAATGAGGAGCTTTGTACGTGTCTGCATACTATGCAACCTCTGCTCCCAGTGTTAAACATATATTTATGCTTTTAACTGCATCATCATTTATGTTTCATTTTATTAATCTGTTGACTAGGTAAGCCTAAAGGATGTGTGCCCTCTTCAGCAGTGACTCAGGCCAACTCTCTACTTAAGTGAGCTGCTCAGAATCGCACAGCAGGCAAATGTAGGTGGAAAGAATTAAACTGGGTTCTCTAGACATCAGGAAGTGGCTTGTTAACAGCTCAGAGCCTCAATCCTCTGCACTAACTGCAGACTATTAAAAGAATGTGTGTTTAAGCAGCACCATCTTGTCACTAAATAATAAGAGAAAATGTGGTTTTTGGATTACATCAAATCAATATTCAGAATTATTTCCGTTTAATTAAAATACAAAAGAAAACAGGCTAAAGGAAACATTTTACTTAGCAAAGGAGTTACCCAGGACTACAGTTTAGAGCACTAAAAGTCCCAGTATTCTTGAGCGAGTTTAACTATCCCTTCCTCCATAAACTGGGAAACATGCATGGCCACTAACATGCAGGCTCAGAGACTCCTGAAGTCAATGCAAATGCTGTGGAACAGCTGGTCTGCACTCCCACTAGGGGCTCAAATATCCTTGACATAGTACTCAAACACTGGGAGCACTGCACCCCCCCCCCCAGCATAATGTCCTCATTGGTAAGACAGAATCATAAACCAGTCTCCCTTGAAATAAATGTAACAGTAGAACCCCTCACCCACCAAACCTTAAAAGCCTAAAGAATTTTTCCAAGGCAAATCACCTTCTATTAAGTTATAGCATAGGTCATTTTAAAGACTCCCATAACCCCGAAAATACAGAGACCTATGCAGAAGTATACATGAATGCCCTATACAACCACTTAAATAACTGTATAGAAACACCAGTACCTGACTGAACTAAACCCAGGTCTACCCAGAAAAAAAAAAAAAGTCACCCTGGTGAACCCCTAGCAAAAACACAGAAGGAAGAAATTCCTGTCTAGAAGTAAGTGGGAGGGTGTACAACAGAGAAAGAAAATCCCTCATTCGTCTCAATAGGCAAATCGGAAACTAGTTAAGTCTTCATAAGTTAAATACTAGACTAAAATAGCTTCCAAAGCAAAAGATATCCACAAAGCATTTTTAGTTATGTCCAAAATCGTAAGGGAAACTCTCAACAATGTGACGAGTTGGCTGTATATAACACTACCTATACTCAGCCAAAATAATTTTCTTTATTTGTGTGAGCCTGTATTGCCATGTTATTTGTGTGAGCCTGTATTGCCATGTTATTTTAAATATTCCCTGTGGTTTTGACCTCTGATGTCACTGAATATATACTGAGTATTTTCTTGTTCTTTTATTAATTATTATTAAATGTATTTAAACCTTTCATTGTGGCTGATCTGTGTAGAGATATTTAAGTTTTGAGAGTATATGCATATCTATGTGAGGACACTGCGTGGGCCACTCCAAACAGCATTGCTCTTGGTCAAACCACTGGTGGCAGTGGAAACTACCTTATAGTCTGGGCAGAAACGGGCATAGCTAGTAAACCTGTGCCAGCCTTTCCCAGGTGCGTGGGTGTGTATAAATCAAACCTCAAAGTGTGTGTGTGTCAGCTAGTTGGGCAGGGACAATGAAGCACTGGTTGGACAGAGAGGGTGCTGGAAGTCTTGGCTCGGTCACTCAACTGAGATCTCAACTCTATAGCTGTGCCAGTGGGGACTCTTATTGGGATCTGCAGAGAGTGAGAAACCAGCCCCAGACTGACTGTGGTCTCTATGTGCTCTTAAGGGAGGACTGCACTTGATGCAGAGAGCAGCATCTGGAAATACTGTGTGTACTCATCCTCCCAGAGAATGTCGCCCACTGTTGCCAGTTGTGAGGACTGACGCTCCTTGATTACTAGTCCAGTGGTGGGTCATCACAGGAACCATCAACAGACCCAGGAAACTACTGACCCAAGTCTGACTAGTCTCAAATGCAAGACAGTGGACCTGATTAATGATGACATAGGAAATCTCCAGACTCAAGAGCCACTCCAGTTCGGCTTTAAGGAGCAGGACTTGCCTGCTCATTCTCGTGGACTTCTTTGAGAAGGTCATTAAGGCCATGGATGAAGGTAAGAGTGCACAACACTGCCCCTGACCTAAATAAGCATTTGACACAATACCCCACTCAGGTATTATAGACAAACTCACAAAGTTGGATATAACCTTCGTCACCAGATAGATAGCCAAATGGCTCATGGATAGGACACATGATATTAGAGTGGGGAATCCACATCCAGCATGAGAACAGTCACCAGTTGAGTACCACTGGGCTTAGTGCTGGGCCCCCTCCTGCCTGGGATATACCTCTTAGATGTCAAAGCAAATGCAGATGGCCTTTGGCTGACCAAGTTTGCTGATGACTGCAAGTTGGGACCAATCACTGACTCCCAAAATAATGTTGATATTCTACAGAAAGGACTGATGTAGACTAATTATTGATGTCAGGGAGCCACAGTCTGAAAATAATGCAAAGAAGCGCATAATAACACCCTTTGGGGAATCAAATACCTATGCAAATTCAACACTGACAGCACGCTGAGTGGATTCAGTGAAGAGAGATCTGGACACTCAGACAGACACAGTAGCATTGCACTCAGCCCTCATCAGACCAATAACTGAGTACAATGCACCCTTTGTTATGTACCTCACCAGGCACCTACAACAAATTATATTTTTTGGTGTGAAACCTCTGAAGGCACTCAGAGTACAACCAACATGTAATATGTGGACTGATTAAAAGCCCCATCACTATATTCAGTTGCATACCTATTACAGAGGGGTGATCTACGCCTGACCTACAAGGCAGTCTCTGCCCCAGCCATGAGGGAAAATGTTGCATATTCATAAAACTAATTTTACAAAGGTTATCCACTCCAAGGATCTAAACCTGCTCTCTGGCATGAATAGATCATGTTGGAGAGACAGAAATGTGTCCCAGAGATTGTCCTTCTTATGCAATAGGCTTCATACTCACATGGAGCAGAGCCCTTTCCCGACCATCTTCAAGTGCAACTTGGAACAATGGATGGAAAAAAAAAATCACAAATTCACTCTTGTAGTGGCGCCACATCCGTTATGCAGTCTGTAAAAATTGTCAAAACCCTGCTTGCTGACCCTTGTTGTCCATCCCTAGGGATAGAACATTGGGTAAGACTGACACTAGGCTTTTAAGGGCTCTTGAGCCATTAGCCTAGTAATATCCTATGCACCTATAAAAGGGAAAGAAAGGAGTTTCCAAGAAAGTCATCTGACATCTGTTGCACTACCGTGTCTCCCCATCTGTATAAAATATACAAAAGCACATGATGTAATCTACTGATCCATCCCCCAAAAGCAATAATCAAATCAGTGGATAGGGGAATAATACACCTATTAAGAATTGGTATGTTGCAGTGTTTTTGAAGCATGTGTATGAAACATCTTTGGAGTACTGAATTTTTAAACAGCACTCTTAAGCAATGATATAGTGGCATGCATTATCAGTAACTGAATGGAAAAAAAGTCTAGTTTTTTCTATAATTAGTTTAAGCCAATATACTCTCTTTTGGGAATGGCAAGCTGAAAAAACATAGATATGTAACCCATCAAGTGAACTGTCCTGTCAGCCTGTCCCTTTATCAAGCAGTTGGTAGATCAGTTAAGAGTACTATGTGTAGTTATGAAAGCCTTGCAAGGAAAAAGAGATTGTACAGAGAAAGGTGCAAGAAACATGAGAGTTTAACATATGAGGGGAGGATAACAAAAACAATAGTTTTCTCTCTAAAAGAGAAGGCAGGGGATATAATATAACCAAAATAAAGCACAAAGTTAATGAAAGTTAAGCTAAGGGCTCAGCTCTTGGAGTTGTTGGTAAGTTAGGTGGATAAAGATCTTGTGGTACTTAAAGGAAGAGGTAAATATTTCATCCATGTCCTGGCCAAATAATAGACATAGTGGGACAAGAACAAAAAAACTGTGACCTCTAAATAGATGTGAAAATGAAGAACAGAGCAGCAGAAGAAAGTATTTTTAATTTTGATATGAACTATTTTTTTTTTCATAGACAGGATGACTGATGGGTGGAAATGAACTGGAATGGCTCGGCTATTACGTCAGCCCATATTTCCTGTAGACAGGGATGGAGAAGTAGCTAACAAGTTAGCTGAAGCTACTGGGAAAGCTCTGTAATTCAAGTTTTTGTTTTTAGCAGGTCCACACAAAGACTTACTCACCTGCACGCAGCAGCTGAATTACAAATCATGCTCACATTACAAATAATGAAATAATTAGAAAATACTTCACTTGGAATATGCTATCAGTGTTAGACCAATATGCAAGTTGAGAGAGAAGTGAAAGTCTGACTACAACCCAGACAATGTGCTCAATTACTGTTACAGTCAATGGAAGACTTCACTTGGAATATGCTATCAGTGTTAGACCAATATGCAAGTTGAGAGAGAAGTGAAAGTCTGACTACAACCCAGACAATGTGCTCAATTACTGTTACAGTCAATGGAAGAGCTAGCAAGAGGAGAGAAACAATACGACAATAACTGTTTGCATCTCTTATTGGGAAACCATGGCACACATACTTACGACTGAATTCCTAGTGAAAACTGCACATCTCATGGGAGCACTTGATTCAAGGGAAACAAGGTCTTATGAGGTTTTAAAGTACTTGCAGAACATGACATGCGTCTTACAAAGGCCCACTTCTGCATGTTTCTGGGCATGTACAGGGGTGAAAATAAGCCCCCTGTCCCTGAGAATGAATGATTTGTACCACCAATGCTGCCCAATTCCCACATCTAGGAAGACTGAAAGGGCCAAAGGGCACTCCTCTCTCAGGGAATGGAGAGTTCAGATAGGTGGGAAGGGGAAGTTTAATGTGGTCACAGAAGGCAGGATAAAAAAAATGCAATATAGCATGACTTCTCTTCCCTAGATCAGTTCCCTGTTCACTCCTACCTTGCATTTTATTTTTGTGCATTTACTGTACATTTTCAGCCACAGCTGAAAAAACAAAAACATCCATTTGTGAGTCTGCTTATTTAACTAACTGACAAATGAACAAATAAAGCTAAGCTCAGTATTAACAACACTTTTTAAGCTACTGTATTTTGTTGCAATGAGGACAAATGTGCCCAACTCTGAGTAATGCACAAAACTTTTCATGATAACACTTCAGTATTATGAATGACTGCACACAGAATCATTCCCCATGTTTGGAATGGGTGCAGAAGGAAATGTTTTCAGATAAAAAAAGACAGAAACAATTTCACTTATATTAAAATGAGTACAGTGCAGACCAATGTGACAGAATAAATTAAAATGCTAGATGAAGAAAACTTTGTGCTTAATACCACCATGAATGTTTGTTTGTGTCTTTCGGCTTTTCCCAGTTAGGGGTCGCCACAGCGGAACTCCGGTCCGCTAATGATACCACCATGAATAAAAGAAAGAAAAAAAAAATGCTATCACTTTACTAGAATGCTTTGTCTCATGTATGGTTCTGTAATGTACAACAAAATATCAGACAAACTGCTCATGGCATCTGTACACCGTTAATGAAAACAGTAATGCAAGTGATGGTAGCAACCTTGCATAATAATGCACAAAGATCAGTTACCTTCTGAAATGACATGGCCGGAGCCTCCCTTCTGACAGGAAGAAAGAGGTCTCCATCTACTCTTCCCTCATTAAGTCAATCATGGAGTACAATGCCCCATTTGGCATGTACCTCACTAAATCAGTAAACCCAAAACACAGAAAACAGCACAGGATACACACTGGCAAATAAAATGCATCAATCTAATATTCCCAGTGTAACACCACTGTGACCTCAGCCTTCACTAACAATGTAGTATTTCATATATTCCAGATCACCAATTGGTGACTGATGTCATTGTTAAAGTAATCAAAATGCTTATAAATACAATGGCACAGTGATATGGAGGAAAAAATGGCTACTAGCTGCTGCTTGATATGAGAGGATCTATTTTACTCAAAACACCACATATGGTTTCTAAATACATGCTTAATCAGTGACAAGACAGGAAAAGTGGGTTTGATTTTTTTATTCAAATCAGCATTTCTATATGTTATAATGCAAATGAGTGGTTATGAGTCACTGTTTGGATTACAGTAGACAGCAGCATAAGACAATAACCTGTTTGTTGTAAAATAAAATATTTGTATAAAAATAATTTACTCTCTTAGTGCATAGAAAATGGCCTATCACAAAAGGCCTTTGGCTTTTAACAAGGCGCTTAATTCAGGTGAGCTCAGTCTGACACACAAACTAGGTTAGTTGCTTGTAAACCTTTTTCAGAACAAGTTTACTTCTGCCTCTTTCAAGGCCTGGCCACAGAAAAACAATGTCAAAGAGCTCAGCTTGTCCCAGCAGATGGGCACAACTTACTGTAAACCAAATACACAATTACCACTAACAGCATTTCTGATGTGCTACTGAGTGCCACAAGGAAAGGTGCTTGGGAGGCAAAATCTGCATCTGCTCGTTGAAAGGATAGCTGTAGCACTGCTAAAGCCAGAAGACTATTCTGTACCCCAACCTCAATACTGACTGTTCTACGCAAGGGACTTGAGAGTCTCAAACAAAATGCCAGTAGGTACCCCACACAAAGTCCACAGACTGGCACGGTAACACCAGCAATAACAATGTGGGGTTGTACATTGGCAAGTATTGCTGCTCCCATCTGATAGGCCATGAAGAGTCCCCCAATAATTAGTAAAAAACTGAAAGGTCGGATAAGCAAAAGCAAAAATCCAGAGACTTTGGGAAACTTATACTTTATGAACATGCCAGTAGAAATTGGTACAGCAATGAAGAGCAGTGTTACTAGGATCTTGATAAAGGGGACATGAAGGCTATCATGAACTTGCAGAAGATGGCTATAAATAGCAGAAGAAAGTGGCATCATCCCAGTAGCCACCACAGTGGAAATAAGAGTCATTGATATGGCAACTGTCACATCTCCACCTAGGAGTAAACTGTAGAGATAACCTCCTCCTCCACCAGGGGCAGAGCAAGTAATCACTAGTCCAAGGGCAAGTGCTTTTGGCAGAGCAATTATTTTGGCAAGGGCAAAGCCATACAAGGGCATTATAACAAACTGCCCCAGCATACCCCCCAACAAGGGCTGGGGCTGCTTTAGTAATCCCTTCAAAGTCGCTAGATCCACTTTACATCCGAATGCACACTTGTTGATGAAAATCAGAGGAAGGAGCACATAAAGAACTGGATGCTCAGAAAAATGTTCCAGGTCTCCAACTAATGGTGTGGGAACAGCATCAGGCAATACATGAATACGGAACTCTGTTCTTTCTGCAATGATGATCGGCTTGTCTTTTGGATTTAGATCCAGTAACTGAAGGAGAAGAGGAGCTGTACCAGCCACACCCGAGTAAATATGAACAATGTGACTTCGACCCTGCTGCCAACCCGACCCAGAACTCTGACCCTCACTTACATTTTCAATGCGCAGAACAGCTGGATCCAAAGACTCTACTCGTAAAGTCCAGCCATCCTGCCACTGCTCACTGTCACTGTTAACTACGATGATGCCGCGTCTCCGCTCGGGAAACTCAAATTCAACGACATTACTGTCCCCAATCCTCAACAGTTCTTCTGGCCCCTGCGGCAGCACCGTGGTCCCGACCACTGCTGCCATCATAGTTAGCCCACAGATAAGAGACAACACGCCCGTTTTCATACTATCAACTTCCCTTCAGCTGTACCAGCGGGCTGGATCCCCGGTTCTTACACAGCAGTACCAGCAAGAGTGCCCTGTACATCAGAGATTTCACCGTGTGCTGTGTTGTATACTGTGCAGTACAGTAGTAGAACGTTAAAACAAAGCCGTAACCGTGGTCCGACTACACTAAACTTGCCTTCTGTCATCTGTGAGAAGATTTTGTCCTCGCCGGTAACATCTTCCGCCTCTCCAGCGCAGGTTTTCCAACCGTTTCCTTCCGGGCTCAAACGGCGCGCCCACTTGGTACCACCCACTCGAAGCCCCGCCCCAGATTGTCACTGCAGCACAGCAACAGTAGCAGCTTCTGTAGGGCAACACCCATGCCTGTTACAATGTAACATAAGTGTGGCCTTCAGGCTGTGTAAACGCCCAGGAAATTAACTGTTTGACTGCTGGTCTGCTGCAAGCCTTTCTTAGCCCGCAGTTTCTCTTTGTATTACATTCCAGAACGTTTCAGGATTCGGCTGATGAAAGAACAAACTAAAAGAATACTGAGGGTGCATGCTTCATATCTTCTTCCATCCTCCAAAAATGTGTGTACCTCTGTTAAAAATTTGAAGATGAGTCAGTAACTTAGGTTAAACTTGGCAGAAGATTTCCTGTTTTCAGAAAGTGGACACATCAGACCTCTTAAAATATAAATCATCTTCTGAACCGAAAGATAGCAGTATTTAACAAGTGTGCATCAATAGGTTCATACTAGGCTATCTGCCCTAGGGCATTTATAAGCCTAGCCAGAGTGTGTTTGGCTTTCGCCACCCATTTTAAATTAATTTTCCTGTGCCTTTTTTGAGGTTAGTATACTGTGCCTCTGTCTAACAGTGACACAGAAGTGATAGCCGGGGTAAACCTACGATCTCCCATCCACTCATCAAGATTCCTCTTGAAGAGAGTCAATGTGGGACTCTGCCTAACCTGGACTGGGATTTTATTCCAGAGTGAAGGGAGCCTCTGGGTTATGAATCTGTCCCTCCAGCATGTCCTATTTATTTCAGTGCTGAGGTTCAAGTCTCTCGAGCGCGTAGCTCGATGGGATTTCGATTTTCTGAGTTGCAGCATGTCCATCAATTCCGGGTTGGACATGGCTTTATACGTCAGGCACAGATCGCCTCTGAGCAGGCGGTATGCCACTGAGTAGAGCTGGAGTTTCTTTAACCGGGCAGCATATGGCATCTGTTTGAGCCCTTTGATCCTCTTGGTGAGGTACTTTTGGGGTCTTTCCAGTTGCTGCAGGTGTCTGGTAAGGTACATCCCAAAAGGGGCATTGTACTCAATTATGGGCCTGATGAGGGATGAGTAAAGAGGTACGATGACCTCCCCTGATCTAGATGTGAATCCCTTCATGATTAGGTGGGCTATATAAAATGTTTTTCTAACCACTTTGGCCACGTGGTTGTCAAATGAGAGATTGCTATCAACTTGGGTCCCCAGGTCACTAATGATTTCTTCTGTACTTAATGGATTACCACATGTGGTAATTTGTGGGCACTTTGTTTTTGCCAAAGGGGATGACTATACACTTTTTGGCGTTTAGCTTGAGGCCATGGTTCTAGCACCAGTTGTCTGTTTCTATGAGGCCCTTTTAGAGGATGCTTGTGTCAGCTGGAGAGTCGATTATGGCGCACAGTTTGCAGTCATCTGTGAACTTGGTCAGCCACAGTCCTTCCGTGTTGGCCTGTACCACCGAGAAATATATACCGAACAAGAGAGGTCCCAGGACTGAGCCTTGTGGGACGCCACTTGTAACTGGTTTGGAGTCTGACATGGCTCCAGCAATTCTAACCATGTGGGTTCTGTCCTTGAGCCAGTTTGCAACCCATCTAGTGACATAGGGGTTTATATTTAAGCTGGTGAGCTTATCTATAATGCCCAAGTGGGGTATTGTATCGAAGGCTTTTGCAAGGTCCAGGTAGGCTGTGTGGCCACCTTCCCCTCGTCAATGGCCTTGGTGGCTGTTTCAAAGAAATCGACCAGGTTTAAGAGGCAGGATCTGCCCTTAACAAAGCCAAACTGGGTAGGATCCAGTGTCTGTAGGTCCCCAATATCTTTATTTATGAGGTCCATGATGATCCTTTCCATAGCTTTGCAGACCAAGCTAGTCAGGCTTATGGGGCGATAGTTTCCAGGATCCGTTGAGGCACCACCTTTGTGGAGAGGGACCACTGTTGCTGTATGCCACTCTTTGGGTACATATCCTGTAGTAAGGCTAAGATTGAACAGTAGTTTTATGTTTGGGTTTAGCTCTTCTTGGAGTTCATGTAGGACGGAGCCCGGGACACCATCTGGTCCCATTGATGCTGTGTTTTTTGCTTTGGAGAGGGCGGCTCTTACCTGAGCATCTGAGATGTCAGGAGGGCAGCACTCTGTTGGGATAGATATTTGCCCTTTTGGTGGGGAGAGGGGGGAGAAGTTTGCACTGAACCTGTCAGCTAGGATGTTGGCAATGTCTGTGGGCTCGGTGTATTTTTTGTCATTTTGGACTAATTCTGAGCATATCTGGGAATTCCCACCCAGGTTCCTAACATAACTAAAGAAAGCCTTGTGATTATCCTTAGTGTCCTGTGCAATTTTTCTCTCGAAGCTGACCTTAGACGATTTTATGAGTGCCCGTAGTTTTTTGCTAATACTGATCAGAGATGCCTTCCCTTTTTGGGATATTGCTCTATCATGTAGTAGCTTCCTCTTTCTATTGAATAGTTTGTTTATGGCTGGGGTCCACCAGACAGGACATCTGCCTTTGGAGGATTGGGTCTTGGTTTTATTTGGGATTGCATGATCCATGCATTCCTGAAGGTGTTCATAGAATGCGTTTATAAAGGATTCTGTGGTCTGGGCAGTATTTTCCACAGGCTCGGGGGCTTTGAAGGATTTCGCCTCGGTTTTGAGGCGTGTGAAATTTGCTTTAGAGAAGTTTTTCACTGTGGTTTTCTGGGCAGGGGGTGGGGTCGGGATGTGAATATCCTTTGAGATTAGTTTATGTTCTGATCTTACCAATGAGGGATACACTTCTGGTCTGGAGCATAGTGTCCCCATGTTGGTGATGATCAGGTCCAGTATGTTTTCCCCTCTTGTGGGAATGGTAACAAGTTGTTGCATAGCATTTGAGTTTATAAATTCTAGGAACCTTTGGGCTAGGGTGTTGGAGCTAGAGTAATGCTCCCAGTCTATGTTTGAGTAGTTGAAGTCGCCCAGTATAATGGTGTTTGGAGAGCCGAAAAGCATGGTATGAGGTATAACCTGGTAGTGCTGGGGTGCTCTCGGGAGCCTTGAACCAGGTTTCTGTTACTGCACAGATATCGATGTTCTCCATGCTAAGGAGAGTTTTGAGTGCATGCATCTTTGAGGTTTAGACTTCTGGCGTTGAGTAGCATTACTCTTAGTTTCTTATCCCTTGTGATACCTATGGAGGTGGGTTTGTCTTTTGAGCCTTGCCTAAAAAAGGCACTATGGGGGTAGCAAGAGCCTTTGCCAATATCCGAAAGCCCAGGGGTGACAGGTGCAAGCCGCCCTAGCGAAGCATCATGGCTTGTCGAGCATGTCATCCCAGGCTGACAGGCATTGGATCCCCTTTGAATGACACCAACACTTAAGCCAATTGTTGAAATTGATCATCTTGTCTTCATATTGTGGCATCATTCTTGGTGAGGGTAAGATGCTACTCAAGGTCAGGGTCATACCGGCCTGGGCTACATGCTCAGAGAGCTCCTCTATGTCTCTTTTCATGTAGTCCAGAGAGGTACGTCTCAGGTCATTCACACCAGCATGGACAATGACTGAGTCATATTTGTACTTGCCTTGGAGTGACCTGAGTGCTTGTGTTATGTGGTGGATCCTAGCGCCCGACAGGCAGCTCACCGTGACCTTCTCCTTGTTCAGCCTGGTGAGCGGGACGTCAGTGTGCCTGACGACAGAGTCACCTATTACAAGTGTATCAGGTGTGTTATTTAGCCTTAAGGGCTGTGACTGTTCGGCACACTGGCTTTGTGAGCTATGTGTTGCACGTGTTTTGTTTTGGGGTAGCGGTTGCTTGGGTGTCTGCTTTGAAGGTCTCTGCTGCTTAGGCAGATTTTTATTTAGAGCCTCTGAGTATGTTTTTGTGTGTTTATGTGTTTGGTTTGTTGTCATGGTAGGTCTATGTGAGACTGGAATTGTAGTGAGTGTGGTTTCCTTCTCCTCCTGACTGGTTACACCAGTACTGAGTTGAGAGAGCTTAGCCTCCAGTTTGGCTATATGGTTGCATCTCTCACATGTGTTGGAACTTTGTTTTGAGTTCGTACAGTTATAAAGAAACACACTGTGCAACTATCCCTGATTTCCATAAAATAGCTTTTGTTTTATCGTAAAATATGTTACTGTGACATACACCACTGTAAACTGTCTAGATTTTTACTTCATATTCTTGGTCTGCTCCTCGTACAACTTGTGGTTTTCTGGCAAATCATTGAGGTCAGTGAAGACTGACAGACACTTGAGTTTCAGACTTCATACCCTTCAGAAAATACATGCCAACACAACAAGTTTTATTCTAGTCATCATTCTCTTTCGGCTTTTCCCATTAGGGGTCGCCACAGCGGATCATCTCTTTCCATTTCTTCCTATCCTCTGCATCTTGCTCTGTCACACCAACCGCCTGCATGTCCTCTCTCACCACGTCCATAAACCTTATCTTAGGCCTTCCTCTATTCCTCTTACCTGGCAGCTCCATCCTTAGCATCTTTTTCCCAATATACCCATCATCCCTCCTCAGCACATGTCCAAACCAACGCAATCTCGTCTCTCTTGCTTTGTCTCCAAACTGTCCAACATGAGCTGACCCTCTAATATACCGATTCCTAATCCTATCCATCCTAGTCACACCGATTGCAAATCTTAACATCTTTAACTCTGCCACATCCAGCTCTGACTCCTGCCTTTTGTCAATGCCACTGTCTCCAACCCATATAACATAGCTGGTCTCACTACACTCTTGTAGACCTTCCCTTTCACTCTTACGGATACCCGTCTGTCACAAATCACTCCTGACACTCTTCTCCACCCATTCCACCCTGCCTGTACTCTCTTCTTCACCTCTCTTCCACATTCACCATTACTCTGAACTGTTGATCCCAAGTACTTAAACTCGTCCACCTTTACCAACTCTACTCCCTGCATCCTCACCATTCCTCTACCCTCCCTCTCATTTACACACATATATTCTGTCTTAGCCCTGCTGACCCTCATTCCTCTGCTCTCTAGAGCATATCTCCACCTCTCCAGAGTCTCCTCAACCTGATTCCTACTCTCACTACAGATCACAATGTCATCTGCAAACATCATAGTCCACGGGCCTCCTGTCTGATCTCATCTGTCAACCTGTCCATCACCACTGCAAATAAGAAAGGACTCAGAGCTGATCCTTGATGTAATCCCACCTCCACCTTAAACGGATCTGTCACTCCCACTGCAGTCCTCACCACTGTCACACTACCCTCGTACATATCCTGTACCACTCTTACGTACTTCTCTGCCACTCCGGACTTCCTCATACAATACCACAACTCTTCTCTAGGCACCCTGTCATATGCTTTCTCCAAGTCTACAAAGACGCAATGCAACTCCTTCTGACCTTCTCTGTATTTCTCCATCAACACTCTCAGAGCAAACATTGCATCTGTAGTGCTCTTTCCTGGCATGAAACCATACTGCTGATCACTAATCATCACCTCCTTCTTAACCTTGCTTCCACTACTCTTTCCCATAACTTCAAGCTGTGACTAATCAGTTTTATCCCTCTGTAGTTACTGCAGCTCTGCACATCACCCTTATTCTTAAAGATAGGTACCAAAACACTTTTTCTCCACTCCTCAGGCATCCTCTGACTTTCCAAAATTTCATTAAACAATCTAGTTAGAAATTCCACTGCCATTTCTCCTAAGCACCTCCATGCTTCCATTGGTATGTCATCTGGGCCAACAGCCTTTCCATTCTTCATCCTCTTCATAGCTGCCCTTACTTCCTCCTTGCTAATCTGTTTCACTTCCTGATTCACTATCCCCACATCATCCAACCTTCTCTCTCTCTCATTCTCTTCATTCATCAGCCTCTCAAAATACTCTTTCCATCTACTCAACACACTCTCCTCTCTTGTGAGTACCTTTCCCTCACTATCCTTTATCACCCTTACATGCTGCACATCTTTCCCAGCTCTGTCCCTCTGTCTAGCTAATCGGTACAGGTCCTTTTCTCCCTCTTTAGTGTCCAATCTCTCGTACAACTCTCCATATGCCCTATCCTTAGCTTTTGCCACCTCTCTCTTTGCCATGCGCCTCATCTCCTTATACTCATGTCTACTTTCTTCATCTCTTTGACAATCCCACTTCTTCTTCGCCAGCCTCTTCCTCTGTATACTCTCCTGTACTTCCTCATTCCACCACCAGGTCTCCTTGTCCTCCTTCCTCTGTCCAGATGTCACACCAAGCACCTTTCTAGCAGTCACCCTTACTAGTTCTGCTGTAGTTACCCAGCTATTCGGTAACTCTCCACTGCCTCCCAGTGCCTGTCTTAACTCTTCCCTAAACTCCACTTCACAATCACCCTTTTTAACTTCCACCATTTAATCCTTGGCACAGCTTTCACATTCCTCCTCCTCTTCTTGATCACCAACGCCATTCTACATACCACTAATCTATGCTGCTTAACTACACTTTCACCTGCCACCACTTTACAGTCTCCAATCTCCTTAAGACTGGCCCTCCTACATAGTATATAATCAACTTGTGAGCATCTTCCTCCACTCTTGTACGTCACCCTATGCTCCACCCTCTTCTTAAAATACGATTCACCACAGCCATGTCCAACCTATACGCAAAATCCACAATCACCTGACCTTCTGCATTCCTCTCCTTAACACCATACCTACCCAACACTTCCTCATCCCTCTGTTCACTTCGCCAACATGCCCATTAAAGTCCGCTCCAATCACTAGTCTCTCACCCTTGGGTACACTCACCACAACTTCATCCAACTCACTCCAAAATTTCTCTTTCTCTTCCATCGCACACCCAACTTGAGGAGCATATGCACTAACAACATTCATCATTACACCATCAATTTCGAGCTTCATAAACATCACTCGGTCAGACACTCTCTTCACGCCTAAAACACTCTTGGCATATTGTTCCTTTAGTATAACCCCTACCCCATTTCTCCTGCCATCCACACCATGATAAAACAATTTGAACCCGTTTCCTAAACACCTGGCCTTACTTCCTTCCATCTGGTCTCTTGCACACACAATATATCAACCTTCCTTCTCTCCATCATATCAGCTAGCTCTCTTCCTATACCAGTCATACTGCCAACATTCAAAGTTCCTACCCTCACTGCTACACTCCTAACCTTCCTCCTATCTTCCTGCCTTTGGGCACGCCGCCTCCTCTTCTCCTTCGGCCAACAGTAGCCCAATTTCCGCCAGCACCCTGTTGGCTAACAGTACTGGTGGCGGTCGTTGTTAACCCGGGCCTCGACCGAACCGGTATGCAATTATGAAAAGTTCTCCGCATCAGTAATTTTTGGCAGAAGTTTTATGCCGGATGCCCTTCCTGACGCAACCCTCCCCATTTATCCGGGCTTGGGACCGGCACAAAGAAATGCACTGGCTTGTGCATCCCCAGTGGCTGGGTTAACAAGTTTTATTCTAGTAACTTAGTAAATTTATAAAAGCAATGTTTAAAATTGTCCCTATTTTTGGGCCTTTGTTCCCCATTATTTTGGCTATATCTAGATTTCATTTGCCAAGAGATTGAGAGAAATGGTGACAGCTAATAAGTAGGGTTACCACCCGTCCCTCTTTGCGAGGGACAGTCCCTCTTTGGGCAGTCTTGTACTGCGAAAAAAAAACTTAAAAATCGCAAATGTCCTGAGATTTTAGGACAAAAATATTTCCGTAGTTTTCTTTAATAGTTATATAAACCAGTTATTTTACATCTGAAACACCTAAATGTTATATGAAATAGCATAAACAACTAAATGCTACAAGAATTAGCTTTTATTTGGGCAAAAAAAGTGAAGTTTTGTCTTTTGCACTGATCATGGGTATGTTTTGCCCTGCATAATTTCACGTTTCTATAAAAATGTCCCACTTCGGGCATTTGAAAAGGTGGCAACCCTACTAATAAGAAAACACAAAAATTAATCAATAAAATAAAAATAATAACGTAGATATCAGTGTTGACTTTTTACTCCAATATATGCGGGACAGATAGTTTAGCCACTCGGTAAAGGAATAGTAACTGTTTTCTCTTGGGACTTCTTTGTCCTCAGTTATATTTGCTTTGTCCGTCGTTGTACAAATAAGAGGTTAAGCAGTGCAAGAAATTAATGACAAGATATATGAACTAGTTGTGATAAGTAACTCTCATACAGTTTAAATTAATTTACAACAGACACCACAAAGCTAAATTATGCTACATTATATCAAGGAGAAAGCAATATTAAAGATGTGCTGTATTTGACAGAAACATTCTTGCTAGGAAAACTGCGACTATAACATTTCCTTTCAAATTTAGGTACGTGCAATATGTTTAAACAACAGTAAATGCTATTTAAAGTGAAGACTTAGTACCTGTGTGTGTGGGTTCCAGGTTGGCATGAAGTGGTAAGGAATTAGATGTAACCGTGACATAATGATCAAAATGAAACAGTACAGGTAAAGAGGAAAGGATAGACGAATTCTAAGTGAAAGACCTGCTCTGGTAGAGTTTTTAGTTGAATCTAGAACAGCACCTGTTGTTAAAAAGGGGCTAGTTAGTAGGGCATATAAAATATTACATGATAACTATAAGACTCAATTGGAGGATGTTAGAAAGGATTAACAGAGACTGGAAAGGCAGTTTACAAGGGAACAATGGGAGGCATAGGTGCCGGAAGCTGTTAAAGATGGGGGAGGGGGTAAGAGGGGCACTTTGTGATCTAGAAAGGGCAAATTTTTAAAACTATTTGCTACCACAACATAGGTTCACTTGGAGGACATTTTAAGCTTAGCCAATTCCCTTTTGGTGCTTCAATTAACATTTCCTGATTGGTCTTACCTATACCATGGCTGATAATTGTATATTAGCCCTAGTGAGAAT
Source organism: Protopterus annectens (assembly GCF_019279795.1). NCBI lineage: Eukaryota > Metazoa > Chordata > Ceratodontiformes > Protopteridae > Protopterus > Protopterus annectens. The sequence continues at coordinate 131,837,938 of NC_056742.1, read as the reverse complement.
GGGACCCATGTAAGGGATGCAGCATTTAAGAACTGCCTCTATCCATTAGTGGCATGAGGTGCAATCCTGGAGTATATTTTCTATTACCCATCCTTAGATCCAAGTTGCATTCGAATATGGACAGGGATGAGCTTTGTTTTACTTGAATTGATACTCTGTTCTGGAACAGTGGTAGTCTCAGATATATATCCATCTCTCCACAACATTCAGTTTAGAAACCTGGACTGAGAATTTCTGATGCCATTTGATTTGCTGATGTTCAGTAGGCCCATCTGCATTAGGTCGGAGGATGCCTTGTATGTCAGACCCATCACCTCTAAGCATGCTGTAGGATACTAAGTATAGTGATAAATCTTTGAGGTGGTCCATGCAAGACCTATTGCTTAGGGCTTGTATCCTTTTAGTAAGGCATCTTTGTTGGTATTCCATTTGTTGCATGGGTCTACTCTGGACAGATACATGCCACAGTGGGCATTATACCAAATGATTGACCTAATGATGATCCTGTTTGTGTTGACAGTCTTCTCTTACTGTATCCCCTTGTACCAAGAACAAATGAAGGTTGCTGGAACCCACACCTTCCTTATTCCCATATGGTGTTGAGCTAACATGTGAAACTAGGTCATGCACTCACCAGCAAATCCTGATAGAACACTGCATGCATTGTGTTTAGTGTTTTGCTCAATACATGACATGGCCCAAAGGTGGTGACCAGATGTTATTATTTTGCATATACTGCTGGTCATTGCAGCTGGTGCTGCCTTGGAACATTTGTTGATCCTTCCTTATCAAGCCGCTGCTGACTATCACTGGTCTCACCTGCTGCTCTATAAGGTAACACAGCTGTATAGTCAGGATCAATATTTTGCCTCTGTAATATCATATTGTGAACCATGGTGCAGCCCACAGACATCATGCCTGACTGTAGTGGGTAGGTGCTGTACATATAATATACCAAAATGTATCCTGACATCAAATCCTTGCCTTAGGCAGCCAAGACATTCATTTTATGATGTTCCAAGTCTGGGCATGAGCAGTGTTGAAATTCATCTCTGCAAAGATTTCAGGATTCACGCAGGAATATTGAGCCAGGGTTGAATGGGTTTGCCAGCAACACCTTCAAAACATAACCCAAACATTTTATGAACTGGTAGTTGGGGATTGGCTACATGTATTGTGTGCATATATGCCAGCATGCATTTTGGATGCTGTGCTAGCATTTACCAATAAAAAGTCCCTTCAGGAAATCATTTGTATTTCAAGTGTCCCCAGTGTCTAGTGTTCTCTTCCCAGTATTACATCCTTTGCTTATTAATCCAGTAGGAGATGAGAGGTATGAAAGACACCTATGTCACACTAGGTACATGCACAAACACATGCACACTTCACTGTACCTGTTGCCTAACTAAACCCTCTACTGTGACCACTCTCTTCTTAACTGTCCATTTTTTGCTTCATATTTTCAGACTGTTCCTCTTAAAATTTGTGGTTTTCAGACAAGTCATTGAGGATTGAGGTTACTAAATAATGTCTGACATTTGACTTTCAGACTTCACATCCTTCAGAAAATGCATGCTAATACAAAATGTGTCTTTCTAGCAGCTTTCTAAACTTATAAGAGCAATATTTAAACTTTACCCATGATTTTGGGCCTTTCATTCCCCAGTTACTTTTCGCTTTGTCCAGAATTATTGTGCTAAGAGGTTGAGAGGTATGCCAGCCCCCCCCCCCCACACACACTCACCTAACATCACTCATGCCTTTAGAGACTTGCACACATGGCGCCACATGCAAACACCTCTCTACTAAACTCCTCAACACTTTCCTGCTATGCAATCTCTCCAATTCAGAAGACCAAAGAAACAGCTTGCAACAACGTAAAAATCCCAAAACAAAAAGTTGAAACCACTCATAGGTAACCGATGTATAAAACACACAAAACAGAAGCCAATGCATGAAGTAAATGGAAATTCTTCTTTTAATGAGCCATAAAGAGCACAAACACATTCACATTAAGTGCTTTCATCCACACTAAGGTGGACGTCATCAGAATGCACAACAGCTATTCGCTAAAATATTTAAAAACATTTTTGGTGCCAAAAGTCACTCCATACACAAAAATTTAAAGTGACCCAGTGCCCATCTAAACAATTCATATAATCACATACAAAAAATACAAACTCACTATCCATTCAACAATAAGGTCATTAAATAATTGTCAATATAAAATGAAATGTACTGGTCATTATGTATTCAGCTTCTCAGATAATTTAATCAGTGTTCACAATTCATATATTTATATATGTAAAACTATACATTTTAAATGGATATATTGTATTTATTGTAGTTATTGTTCTTAGTATAGATTTTACTTATATTGACAATTATTTAATGACCTTATTGTTGAATGGATAGTGAGTTTGTATTTTTTTGTATGTGATTATATGAATTGTTTAGATGGGCACTGGGTCACTTTAAATTTTTGTGTATGGAGTGACTTTTGACACCAAAGTGTTTTTACATATTTCAGCGAATAGCTGTTATGCATTCTGATGAAGTCCACCTTAGTGTGGATGAAAGCGCTTAATGTGAATGTGTTCGTGCTCTTTATGGTTCATTAAAAGAAGAATTTCCATTTACTTTGTGCATTGGCTTCTGTTTTGTGTGTTTTATACATCCGTTACCTACCAGTGGTTTCAGCTTTATGTTTTGGGATTTTTACGTTGTTGCAAGCTGTTTCTTTGGTCTTCTTGGTTGTTTGGTCATGGATGTAACTAACGAGTTGCCAAATACTTCATTGGACCATGATGAAATGCAGAAACTTCAGTCAGAAGTCCGCATTTTGAAAGGGGAAGTCACTAGACTAATTGATCTGTTTACACAATCTAATTGCAAGAGTTAGAGCATGCAGGGAGCGATGCAAGCATGCAATATCAGTAACAACTTTACGCAGATGGAGATACCTAATGGCCAGGGAGCTGGTATTTCCAGGCCAGCATTTCTGGACACTGGAGGCTCAAAATTCAAAGGCGACACTTGCAATAGGAGTGCTTCTTCTGAAAAGGAGTTTACATTTGATTTTTCTATATTTAATATCGATGAAGACTGCGAATGTATGGGCGTGAGACCAAAACGCGCTATACACCAAAACTTATTCCTCGGTTGCTAAGAAAACTACTGGCAACCATAAAGGTACTGTACTTTGTTGTTCGAGCCCTAGGGGCCATGTTATTCATACTACTAGTGTTGAAAATGGTATTACTCAACTTGACTGCTTTTTGTCTAAAGAAATTGACTTTAATTTTGAAAGTCAAGCTGATCAATGGGTCGGGCAACAGCATATAACAACACAAGGAACTTTAAAAGATTTAATATATACGTTGAGTAAAAATTTGGTTGCTATCAAGGGGTTAAAATTGATAATGCCTATTTAAGTAAATGCATTTCTTTAAACATTGTACCCATGGGACTGTGATTTTTTAAGGTACCTATGGGTGTGCATTTGGATGAACAGTCATTGATGGATTTTAATATGCTTTTTAATAAGTTTGGGTTTGATTTTATGAGAATGCTTATTAAGAAAAATTATGAAAAGTTATTTAAGCTTTTGGCTGAGGTTGAGAAGCTGAATAATACAACTGTTAATGATTTATTGTTTCCGCAATGGGAGAAATTGTATGTGAAGCAATATAGCATAGCAGATAAAAAGGCTCAGGCTATATATAATAAGAAAAGTAAGAAAATGAAGAGGGATGTTGACCAGTACAAACATAATAAGGGTTATCCATGGAAAGAAGAGGAGGATAAAAGTAATAAGGAAAGAATAAAGAAAAATTCAGACACAGGGCCTGAGAGACATTATGAGAATTATAGGGGTCAACATTTTCAGAGAGGGATGCAACATCTAGCTCCATTGGAGCAGAGAAAGGATTTGAAATGGAAGAAACAAAGACAAGGTTGGAATCAGACACACTATGGGAACAATTATTGGGGAGAGAGGACCACACAATGGTATTAGATGTAACTAATTCAAGTGCTGCTATAGTCTTAGATCAGTGTGATGGTATAGTCAAATGTTATAACAATTTTAAGGTATACAACTCCACCAGTTCTGAGGTTAGGCAGGAACATTTTACTTTATTATCTAAGGGAATGAAATATATACCCAGAACCAAATTTAATGTTGTATATACTATTACGGAAATTAAATTATACCTTAGGAGATTAAATCTAGCCGTATACTTTCAAAATAATGTTTTACAGTATGTACACGATGAATTAAAGAAGAAAAGTACTTTCACACCCCCCACCCACCCTAATGTGGCTATTTTTGAAAAATCGGTTATAATTGATATATATAAAATTTATAAACAAGTGGGTAAATTGAGGTTTCATGACAATTTATCTGAAGGTAAGAGGGATGTTTTGGCTCAGTTAATTAACAACAAAGATATAAGAGTCATAAAACTAGATAAGGGGGGGTGGTGTAGTTTTGTATAATTCCTTGAACTACATTAATGAGATGTACAAAATTCTATACGGAATGGGGAATTATGAAACTGTGTCTACTAATGAGATTAATATAGGATACAAACGTATTGACTTAAGCCTTGAGGAATTTTTGTTCGACAGTCGTATTACTCTTGATTTGTATAATTATTTGAAGGTAGAATACCCTATTCTTTCAACTATAGTGGGTATACCCAAAATCCATAAAATTATTATTCAGCCACCCTTCTGTAACATTGTGTCAGGTAGCCGTTCTAAAGTGTACCCATTAGGTGTGGTTATAGATAGATGGCTAAAATCTATTTATACTAACATACCACATTTGATTAAAGATTCCTGGGCATTTTTGGCAAATGTAAACACTAATAAATGAAAAAATAATTAAATTGTTATTACCATTGATGTCATAGTACTTCCACGGTGGTGCAGCGATAGCATTGTTGCCACACAGCAAGAGGTTCTCCCGTTCAATTCTCGGCTGGAGTGCGGGGAGTGCCTTCCGTGTGGAGTCTGCATGTCCTCCCTGCGGTTGGGTGGGCGTTCAAAAGACATGCGTAAATAGGCATGCCTTCGTTGAAGGTTGAACGTCGAGCTGGCACCTCTGCGGTCGTGAAAATCTACTGCCAATTATTAGCAGACCGGAGTTCCGCTGTGGCAACCCCTAACTGGGAAAAGCTGAAAGACAACAAACATTACCATAGACATCATAGATCTATTTTCTTGTATACCCAAGCAACAGGGTTTAGATGATTTTTGTAACAGCTTAAGAAAATTTTCTAATTTGGATTGGGACAAAATACGTTTAATTATGGAATTCATGTCTATGGTATTAGATTATAATTACATACATTCTGAAAGGGAGAACTTCAGACAAACCAGGGGGGGTGACTATGGGGGTGGCTTGCACCCCCATTTTTGCAAACCTGGTTATGTTAGAATGGGGAAATCACCAAATTATTTTGTAGTAGTTATTATAAACATGTGGCCTATTACTCCAGGTTCCTGGATGATATATTTATTTTATGGGATGGATCCATGGAGAGTATTCGGCCATTTATAGATTTTGTTTGAATAGTTCTAGTACATTTTTAACATTTACATTTACTTGTAGTTCTGAAGGTACATCTTATTTGGACACATATATTTCTAATTCTAGTCATGGCTTTCAGTCTAAAATATTTAGAAAAATTACCTTTTCAAATAGTTACTTGGAATACACTAGCAACCACGCTAGGAATATGATGAAGAATATATACAAGGAACAATGTATTAGAGCTGCTCGTATGACATCCATTTACGAGGATATGATAGCTGAAGTTAATTATATTAAAACTATGTTTATTTCTAGGGGTTATCCCATATATATTTTGAATGATGTTACTAATTATGTTGTAGGTGAATGGGGAAAGAAATACCCCCCCTTTATTAGGTAAAGAACTGGATAAGAATCAGGGCACAGATGAGAAGTGTACCATTAAGCAATATAATAGAGCTTGTGTTTTGGAATACTCCCAATAGGTTAAAAATATAAAAAGTATAGTGAGAAAGCACTGGAATATATTGGTAGATTAAGATATAAAGAAAATAATAGGTGGTGCACCAATATTTGTCCATAAAATGGGAGCAAACATAAAGAAGAAATTATAGAGACTGGACCTACATTAGGAATTAGAAAGGATCAGAGTAAACACACTAGAAAATGTGGTTGTTGTAGGCAATGTTATGCGATATTAGATACAGATGGGGTGACTTTAGAGAATGTTAATAGGACTAGAATTAATTTTAGGCATGGTAATTGTAATAGTAGATATGTCATATACTTAGTTAAATGCATGTCATGTCCTGGTTACTATATAGGTAAAACTGAACGAAAATTTAAGAAGAGAATTTACAATCACCTATATAGTATTAGAACTAAGGACATGAACAATGCATTATATAGACATATAGCAAAACATGGAGACACTCATATATTTAAGTTTGCGATAACTGATCAAGTCACAGTAGGCCCATGTGGTGGCAGCATTAGCTACATACCAGTGGTTTCAGCTTTTTGTTTTGGGATCTCTCCAATTCAAAGTAATGTGTGAATGTGGTCTTTTGGTCATGTTAATTAATGCGTCTGGCTATGTTAACTTGTGCAGATGAGTGAGTCTCTGAATCATTTGACTGCATATATGCCTTACTGCAAGCATTTCTGGGGGAGGTCACATGGCTAATTATCATATGTTGCTCCCCTAAAATGTCTTACTAGCTTTGCATGTAAGCTGTGGAGATAGCCCATCATGGTGATTCTATGAATTATGTAGAATCACTGAAGTGGGGCTGTTTCTGAATCAGTAAGGGCTACTGCTAGCAGAAAAATGACCATGTTAGGGCTTATGTTTGGCAGTAGCCTTTTCTTCATCCCAGGGAGTAGCTCTTTCAGAAACTAAGAAATTGTAATAAAGAGCTATACAATTACTAATTCCCATACACTGCCATCATATCAGTTAAAGAGTGACAATCTCAGCAGCATTAGATAAATAGTTACTATTAATACTTGTACTTGGAATACTGAACAGCACTCATGTCCAGCAACCTGACCACCCCCTTGAGCGGACTGTTCAGCGCCTTGGAAACAGTGCCAATCATGCCCCCAAATAGCTTGTGTTAGGGGCACTTCCTCCCTCACCTACCCTAGCTATGGTTTTTGCTAATGGACAGCATTAGTATTCACTGAGATAGTTGCTTGCTTACTAATCCATGTATAAAACAATACATTTGACTGTTGCAAATAGAATCTGTGACAATCAGAAAATAAAACTATCTTTCAGACTTCGGAATATAGAAAAATTAAATACATGTTTAACATAATAAAATAAAAAAAGAAACATACAATAGCATATGCATACTAAAGATGTTCTAAATCTGCCATTTGCCATTTGTGAGTGAAAGTCAGAAAGATTTAGCACATCACACTGCATGAAATAGTACCATACCTCTCAACTGTCCAGATTTTTGGCTTGCATTTTTGGTCTGTGCCTCATAAACCTTTTGGTTTTCTGGCAAGTCACTTGGATACTCTGAGGACTGAAGTCACTAAATAATGACATAGATTTGAGTTTCAGACTTGAAATCCTTCAGAAAATGTATATTTAAGCAAACCCTGTTACTCTAGCAACTCCCTAGGTTTATAAGGTCAATATTTAAAATATGTGCTTATTTTTGGGCCTTTGTCCACCCATATTGTCATCCTTTGTCCAGATTTCTTGCAGTAAGAGGTTGAGAGGTATGAATAGTACAAAGAGCAACAATGGGTAGGGAGTAGTGATTCAGAGACATGTAACATAATTGCACTATGGGAGAAATAGCTTGGCTGTTATTATATGTAAAGGAGTGTATACTAGCATGCAGATGAGTATCATCATACTAATGAGACTATCTTTGCAAATGACAAAATCAAACATGGTGAAGTGATATAAAGACATACATGTCTAGCAACAAGAGCTCAACTATTCTGAATGCCAGGATTTCTCAGTTACAGGTGGATGACCAATGTAGAAAGGAGATAGTTACTGAAAAAGGAGAGAGAGAGAGAGAGAGAGAGAGAGAGAGAGACAGTGGGCCTAGGTATAAAATAGACTTTTTACACCTTGAAATGCTGTTTGATAGGCTTGCACTTCATTTTGGTAACAGATCATGCCCTTTGCAATGATTAAGCATGCAAATTGAACCTAATACAGAGTTGCGCTTTGGGTACTCTCTCTCTCCAGCCCTATTAGTATACAGTGACCCATAGAACTGACTTAGCCAGCAACATTTCTGATGGGCTGTTCAGAGACTATAACCCATCTTTACCAGACCACAAACCTTGGTTTTGTGTGGGAAGTGGGTTTTTGGAACACGATGGATATGGGGTATATGTATGTGCCTTTAAATGTGTATTTAGAATGTAAACTGTAGCAGAGTGTAGGTATAATATTATAGCAATTACCTAGATAACAAGGGTTTAGTTAACAGTCAAGGTGGCATATAAAAAGGTAGTCAAAAAACAGTGAGAAGGGAGTTAGTTCCTCATCTAGAGGATCATTTAGAGGAAGAGTTTGGAGGAGTGGAATGAGAGCCCTCTCAAGGCTAACCTGCGGCTTGTACCTGTAGAAGGACTTGTTTACTGACCTGGAACTTGGGCCTGGGAGTTTGCTGCAGTCATGGTTTTTATTCATATAAAGAGCCAGGAGTCTTGTGGGACAGTATAGACTGAAAAGTGAGTGGATGTACTCTAATGTGCTTGTGCATATTTTGTTTGACTTTGCAAAGCCAAATAAAAGTAAACCTAAATTTTATATACTTCTGTATCTAGTCTCTCTTTGGACTTTCATTTTATTGTTTACAGCTGATGTCCTCTTACCCTGAAATCACTGTGATCTCCAACATGCACTGCAATGATTTGCTATGGGGTGTGATATGGAAGGGATGAAAATCAATACCTCCAAACAAAGGCCATTTCTCTCTCTCACAAAAGAACATGTTGACCTCTACAGTTAAGGGGGAAACAACTACCTCAGGTTTAAATACTTTGGGGTCGTGTTAACAAGTGATAGAAGACAGTATTGGGAAACTGACCAGTGGATAGATGCAACTGCAGCATTATTGCAGGCATTTTATCTTTGCTAGGGAAGCGAAAATTTAGTCACAGGAAAAAGCTCTAAATTTAACAATCAGTTTATGGTTGATTCACACCATTGTTATGAGTTTGACTGGTGAATGAAGAGATGTGATCATGGATACAAGTAGTAGAAACTGGGTGCATTCAGAGGACAGCTTGGCTTCATTCAATGATAGTCTGAGGACCTTGTCGACCTAGGAGGATCTCAGAATATAGCCTCTGCTGCTTTTTGCTGACAGTAGTCAGTTAAGGTGTTTTTGTCATCAATTATGTTGCCCCCTAGGAGGCTTACACAAGAGATATATCAGATATAGCACACTAGGAACAGACCTAGGACTTACAAATGACATGTAAGAAGGGGTTATATCGCTAAACCTGCTTGAGAGTGCTAAAAATCCCACAGATTTGCTAGAGACAGGAAAGTTCAGTCTTCCTTGTTCACCATGCTTTCACCACAAGCCTCATGTGGGTAAGTGGCTTTGAGAGTATGTGGATGGATGGATGGATGGATGGATGGATGGATGGATGGATGGATAGGTGGGTGGATAAATAGATGAATAGCTTCCAACTTCTCCAGAGAGCGTTTGTGTAGTCAAATATCCATTGAGTGGGGTGCCCTGTTTTTAACTGTTCAGCATCACCTTAGTGACTGTGATTTTAAATTTGTATTGTATTTCAGCACTTGCAATGACATTGTTCTCACTTTGCCTTACAAGTCACCATTTTGCAAGGATATAGAAAGACTGGAAACTGTTGATAGAAGGGCAAAAATGTTAAACAGTACACATCAGAATACCTAGGAGGTGAGCACTATGGGAAAAGAAACAGAATAAAAAAATAAAGAAAGATGGAAGCATGCCAGGACTGTCTCAGTACCTTAAGGATATTAAAGTCCAAGGCATAACTTCTGTCAGACAAGTAGTAGACAGAGGGAGTGTATCTCAGGGTTGATGTTAGAATTTTTTTTTCTCTATAGGGAAGGAATGTTGATGCATATAATGTCCTTTCTGAGGGAAACATGGAATCAAAGATAGTTGTGGAATTGAGTAACCTTTTGTTAAAAACAAAGTAATTATTGTAATTCTAGTGGTATGCAGGAGGAATGAATATTGTACAGCAAGGAATTGCTGTGTATCAACAATGCTGGAAAAAGAAGATGATTAGCAAGGCCAGGTAGTAATTATATGCCAACACCTTCTATGTTAATAAATTTTTGTGTTTTCCAGTTGCTTATTGATAATGGTCCAAATCTTACCTTCTTTGCAGCCCAAATCTTACCTCTGTCACCTTTAAATGCTCTCTCTTTAATAATGATACGATTATTTTCCTCAGCATCAAGGTCAAACTGCTAAGATTTTTATTTAGTGTCTATGTCTTGTTCCAACTGCTTTTAAAGAGAATTACACTGCATGTCTCATGAACCTCAGGGATGTCAACAACCTCTGATAATTTCTTAAAATTCTTACATTGTGCATTTCCACGTGGCTGTTAGTATTCTGGAGAGGAATCCAGTTTGGTCATATGGTATTATCTGCCTGAGTTTTAAATGCTCTCTCAGGATATTTTTTTCTGTTAGTCAACATATCTACTTTATTATTTAAGTATTTCTTTAATAATTATGGAGTAAACTTTTCCAAGTATCTGTGAACTTTTATTACCCCCTTTGCCTAGATCCTCTCTCCTTGACTGAGCATCATTATTTATTATTTTGGTCTACCTTCTAATATGGCTTACCTCTGACCTTGTATGACTTTCTGCTTGACCCTTCTTCTTTCTCTTCCTCTTGCACCTTCCAATTTAAATTTTGCAATTTTTGCCCTGTTTCTTTTAGAAAAGTTTATACTTCTCTAAATCTGATAATGTTATCCTTTTAACCCAACCCTTCTGACAAAGATGTTGACTGTTTTTATTGTATGGCCTTGATTCACAAAATAGCTGTTTGGCTTTGTAACACTTATGTTTTTTTTTCTCCCCTGCAGTTCTGGTTCTGCCTTCTCTCCTTCAAGAGAATTTGTTAATCTATATCATATACATATTCTATCAACATGTGGGAAAATAGCCTTTAATATCAACCAGGCATCATGATAGATAACTTGAAAGAGATCATAAGGCCTGTATGACAGTCCAGGTAGAATTACTGTTACTCCCTTTAAAAACATCATATATCTAAGTTCATGACTAAAATAAGAGGCTGGAATATCAATGTGTTTTGAATTATTCAAAACTATAGAGTTTGTTTTAATCTTAATATATAATGAAAGCATTCTAACTCGACAACCTTATTAATACCATTGATAGTAGGGTTACAATCAGTTGCTCAGTATGAAACTGCTTTTATCGCAAGCACTCGGTTATAATTGTTTGAATGTATCTCTTCTTTTTCTTTGAGTTGGTCCATATAGGAATGAGTTGTTCATTTTTAAAATGTATTGCTTTAAGAAGGACATCCTCACTATATCATGGAGAAAGGCTAAAACAAGGTTTTATTCCTGTTTTAGTGATCAGTCATTTTATTTATTTATTTATTTTACATTTGTTAACCGGGGGTGTCTGACTGAGCCGAAAAGGCCCTTTTTGCCATTCTGCAAGATACAATGGCCTTGGAGTGAAAATAAAGTGAGGATGTAAGGGTAAAACACCCACAAGGAGATGGAGGGGAAGGGGTTTGCTCTCCTGCAAAACTTTTCTTTGTATGTGTTTTATATTGTGATACATTTGCTCAAGAATTTTACCGTGACCACACGCTACAAGTATTTGTGTAGTCTGGCTGTCTTTACGTTCAAAACTTGCACTTGGATACATAAAGTGTCAAGGAATCTGAGTGGATCCTTTATAGTAACAGGTAAGTAAACAATTTAAAGATATGACAATTTTTTACAAGCAGTTGATTTCAATGCAAAGAAAATAAACCCTATCAACACTATTTCCATGTATTCACTACCAAACCGTTATATCTCTGTGCTCAGAATGGTTAAAAAGTAGTACTTATGCCATATGATATCTTTAGACTTTTGACATTCAGGAATGGTATTTGAAGCATCTTCTTGTTAAGCTAGTGTTTGGTCTTTAAAACAGAAATCATGATATAGAATTACAAAAAGGAAACAGTCTTGTGGAACAGACCATGTGTTCTGTATCTTTAAGAAGCATTTCAAGGACTGGACGTGTATATAAATAGCAAGCACGTGCTAGCTTCAGTGCCATTTTGAGAGTGCAGCCAGAGAGTGAGCATGTATGAGTGTAATAGCTAGTTTGTTTATGAGTTTATCTAAGTTAAAGTAATTAAGCCTCAATCCTGATGTGTTTGTACATAATAAAGCCGCTTGAACAGAACCCACAATGTCTCGTCTATTACATCCTGACTAAATGAGGCACATAATGTCAAAACCAGGATTCCAGAGACTGCTTTTGAGAGCTTCGATGTGCAGAGTTAACAGTGAAGGTAAACTAAGAGAAACGAGCATGAAAAAGGGCCAGAAAAGAACCAAAGGTAATGAAAACTTACACGGACAGTTAATTTTTATAAAATATAAAATGAAGCATTGCAAGGGCACAGACCACATTATTAAACAAGCGGGAGGCACAGAAGGTTTATTGATTAAACAAAATGTTTAAAATTAACAGATTTAATAAAAAAAGTATCAGAAAAGTACATAAGGGGTTTGGAATTACCTCAGAATTGAAAAACGGGCATGTTTAAGGCAAAACGAGCATGTTTAAAGCAAAATGGGCATGCTTAGAGTAAAACAAAGTTATCATTGAGCATTGGATGTTTTTTAATGAATTTTACAATATTATACTTATTTATATTTATTTTTATTTAAGTATAATTTAATAGTAAATTAATGATAGAATACATGATTAATTTTAATTTGATTATCAGTACTACAAACACACACATATATCATATATGTTATTATTATATTTATATTTTTAGTTTTACATAACATATAGGGTTCAACATATATTTATTTATATACCATATAATTTTTATATGTAATGGTATTGATTAAATTGTGATGCTTTGGCAAGCGTGTTTTAGTGTTACAATTGTGCATTTAATATGGTGGGAATAGTTACCACTTTAAAATCAAGTGTTCAAATTTTAATTAGCATTTTTAATGATTCATTAATTGTTGGCAATCAAATGAAATTGGGTGTAACCTTTTGTACTTAATGGTTCTGGTTCATTCAGAAAAGCATTCTGAAGAAGTTCGTTTAATGAACGAAACCTAGGTAAAGAAATTTGTTTGTGGAATAATAAAGAATTTTGTTTTTGGTTCAACAACTTGTTACATCACTTGTTTCATCACTTGTTTCATCGTGCTGTGGTTGGATTTCTGTACTGTTTGCTGGCGGCAATCTCCTCGATTGACTGTGTGTCCTCGCTATCCTCAAATAACAGTGTTTGCAGTGGTGTTGCTACCTTGGTTAGAGTAAAACAAACACAAGAAAAGTATAATGGGCATGCAAAGAGCTTAAATGAGCAAAACAAATATAATAAGGACAAAAAAGGGCACATTAAGCATAAATAAAGCAAGGTGACTGCATGTTTTTGGCAAAGTACTGTATTTGGGATTAAACTACTATTGTTGCATTAACTGAAGCCCTGCACAGTACAACTAGAGTTATTCGAAGTATCTCAAAGTGTGTAAAAGTGCTTAAAGTGTGCACTTATTACTGTGCATGTATTCCAGAGAATTTGTTTGCATGCAAAGCGCAGCTATTTCATGAAGTATAGTCAAAGTACAGCCATTTCGAAAAGTTTTTGTGCTGGGTGTGTCTATTCACAAAGTGCGATCATTACAGAGTGTTTCTTGCACTGTAAAGAATTATCTAGCAAAAGTATAATGGGCATGAAAAGAGAATAAATGAGCAAAACAAATATAATAAGGACAAAAAAGGGCACATTAAGTGTAAATAAAGCAAGGTGACTGCATGTTTTTGGCAAAGTACTGTATTTGGGATTAAACTACTATTTTTGCATTAACTGAAGCCCTGCACAGTATAACTAGAGTTATTCGAAGTATCTCAAAGTGTGTAAAAGTGCTTAAAGTGTGCACTTATTACTGTGCATGTATTCCAAAGAATTTGTTTGTGTGCAAAGTGCAGCTATTTCATGAAGTATAGTCAAAGTACAGCCATTTCGAAAAGTTTTTGTGCTGGGTGTGTCTATTCACAAAGTGCCATCATTACAGAGTGTTTCTTGCACTGTAAAGAATTATCTAGCAAAGTACCACCATTTTGGAGAAGTTTCAGTGTGCCGTATCCTGTTTATTCGCAAAGTGCAGTTACTTCGAAATGTTTCTTACTCTGAGCTTCTTCTACTCAGCTCATTCACACAGTGCAGTTATTTTGAAATGTTTCTTACACTAATAAGAGGCGATTTTTGTAGTACAGTAATTTCAAGAGTATTGCAGTGCCCGAGAGACTTATTCCACAAAGTTCAGTTATTCACAGGCTTGTTGTGCCATTGAGCAGTTACAAATACTGGCATACATTTCTGGCATATATGTATATGTGTGTGTGTTCATGCATATTTGTAAAACCCTTCACTGGAATGTGTTATTATGACAAATGCATTTGAAAGCCCTCAGCACTTGTATTTGATCAGAATATTGCAGAGAACTGGAGGATATTTGAGCAAGGTTACAATATTTTTATGCAAGCAGCTTATTCTGATAAAGATGCATGCACCAGGGCATTCATTTTGTTAAACCTAGCTTGGTCAGAGGCCATTGAAAGAGAATATTCATTTGTGTATGCACCAGCAGTATATCAGGGAGAAGGTGAAAAACACCATATTGTTTTACAGGCTGAATCAAGGGAGGACCCTGAGTGTTTGAAGCGCAAATACAGAGACGTGTAACCCCCAGACAAATATTACATTAGAGAGGCATTTGTTTTACACAAGCGATCAGAAACCAGGGGAAACTTTTGCAGCTTATATTACTGACCTAAGGAACAAAGCTAAAATGTGCCGGTTTGGTGACTTAAAAGACAAGTTGATAAAGGACAGGTTTGTGTGTGGTATTAATAGTGCTGCTGTGAGAAATATTTTGCTTCATGACAGTGATTTAATGCTAAACAAATCTATTGAGATTTGTCAAATCCATGAAGTTACAGAAAGCCACACAAGTATGCTTGCAAGTGATAACAGCAAGGTTTTGTTAGGCTGCAGAGCAAATGTAGACAGCATGCAACACTTGGCAAGCAGAAGCAGGCCTAAGCACATGGCAACCACAGCCCCTGTGGGTTCTCCAGGGAAACCACATAGTTTTCCAGCAAGTTCTAAGAAAGGAGCATGCTCAGTGCAGTATAAGCACAAATCAGAAAAAAAAAAACTAGCTTTACAGTTAACTGTCACAATTGTGCTAATCATGAGCCTAAAAGACAGAAATTCTTGGTATTTGGTCAGTAATACCACAAGTATAAATAATGGAACCATTTTCAAAAGTTTTGCAAATCAAGTAAATCTCACACAGTTATAAAGAAGGGTCACTCAAAAAAGCAAGTTGATCATATAAAGAGCTACAGTTCTACTTTCTATGTAGATGGTGTATCAGTAATGGGTGAAAAGGTTGATGCAGTGAATTTGTTGACAAAGAACAAAGTATTTTGTATTGTCCAGATCAATGGTAAATCCACCAAACTCAAAGTAGACATTAGTTCAAAGTGTAATGTTATGTCAGCAGACACATTTGCTAAAGTGATAGCTGGTGAACAACTTGATGTGGCTAGTAGTGTGAAACTTGTTGCTTATGGAGGTGAAAAAATTCAAACTGAAGGCTCAGTAGTATTTTCATGTTATTTGGCTAGCAACTGTTATATAGCTTGTTATTCTATGTAGTCCGAACACCTGTGTAGTCATTATTGGGTCTCAGAGACAGTTTGAGAATGAATTTGCTTTCTTTTACCAAAGAACCTCATCATATGAACACTTTTTCTGAAGCCATTTTCTCAGAGTATGCTTATGTTTTCAATGACAAGTTGGGCAAACTTCCAGTTGCGTATTCTGTGAAGTTAGACCCAGAGGTCAGTCCAGTGGTCTGACCAGCAAGAAAAGGTCTGATAGCTATGCAGGTTAAAGTTAAAGCTCAGTTGGATAAAATGGTGCAGCAAGGTGTAATTTGTCTAGTTACAGAAACAACTGAATGGTTGTTGTCCATGGTAGCAGCCCACAAGAAAGGCTAAGATGAAATCAGAATATGTATTGACTCAAGAGATTTGAACAAAGCATTAAAGAGACCGCATCATCCAATGTGTACAGTCGAAGAAGTTGCAGCCCTTATACCAAATGCCACTGATTTTCTGTCTTGGATGCAAAAAGTTCATTTTGGCAGGTGATGCTTGATTGCAAATCCTCATTACTGACTACTTTCAGTACCCTGTTTGGCGGCTGCAGATTTCTAAGGATGCCATTTGGAATAAATTCTGCAAGTGAAGTCTTTCAGCATGCAATGGAGCAAAGTGTTTCAGGTTATCCTTGTGCCATAATAGTAGATGATTTATCGGTTGGAGGCAATGGTGAAGCAGAGCATGACAGAAACCTTAAGAGAGTTCTAGAAATGGAATGTGAAGTGAACTTACAGCTCAGTCCTTTAATGTGCAAATTCAGATGACCAGAAGTTACATATGTAGGTCATTTATTTACAAGCACTGGATTGAGACCATACTTGTCTAAGCAAGCAGCTATTCTTGAGATGTCAGCTCCTGATAATGTTCAAGCTCTACAGTGTTTTCTTGACATGGTGAACTATTTAGGCAAGTTTATACTAGACTTCAGTGAGTTGACAGCACCTTTAAGAGAGCAGATGCGCAGAAATTTTACATGGCCTTGGTTGGAGCAACACCAGAGAGTATTTGAAGACCTTAAGTGGAAAATTGCCACCCCACCTACATTAAGATACCATGGCCTTAATAAATCAGTAACTCTTTCCTTTGATGCTTCAAAACTGGGTCTTGGCGCAGTTATTCTTCAGTAAGGCAGACTAGTACCCTGTGTATCTAGAACACTTACCCAAACTGAAATGCAATAAGCTCAGATTGAGAAAGAACTTTTGGCAATAGTATTTGTATGTTCAAAGATTCATGATTATATCTATGGTCAAGCTATTCAGATTGAAACTGATCAGCAACTCCTAGTTACTAATTTAAGGAAGCCTATGCTTTCAGTTCCAGCAAGATTACAAAGAATGATGCTCAAATTGCAAACGTACAACTTCAAAATAGTCTTTATAAAAGGCAAACTTCTTTATCTGGCTGATACCTTATCTAGATTGCCCAGAAATATAAATGGAACATCTTGACTCAGAGAATATTGACTTGACGTAATGGAAGTTCATAGGTTCATAGGTAGGTACTAAGCTATTGGCCCTAGGCCCTACAAGCCTAGTCAAAAAGGTACCCTGACTTTTGCCACCCAAGAAAATTATTTTCCTATGCCACTTAAGTGCACAAGTGCGCAATTTTTCTACCACAAGACATGATGAGCTCAGAGATCATACAAAGACTGATCTAATTTTGCAAAAGCTCAACCACTACATTAATGTTGGATAGCAGTCAAAGCAATCTAGTGCACCACCTGAAGTGCAAACTTATTTTCCTTACAGAGACGAGATGTTGATGGAAGATGGCATTATTTTCAAAGGTCCTAGAATTGTTGTGCCTGTTTCCTTACAACATGAATATATCCAAATTCTGCATCATGGTCACCCAAGTTCCAAATCTACCAAAAGAAGGGTGAGAGAATTAGTACTTTGGCATTCTCTAGTAAAAGACATTGATAAAGTACTTTCTTCTTGTTCAGTATGCAATAGTGCTAAACCGCATTTGCAAAGAGAACCACTTCAGCTAAGTCAAGTTCCTGAACTACCTTGGTCAACAGTAGCCACTGATATATTTGAGGGGAACAATCAGCATTACTTAGTATTGAAAGACTCTTATTCGAATTGGTTTGAGATAGATTTACTACTACCTAACGTCCACTGCTGTTATCACTAAGTTGAAACATCATTTCTCTGTCCATGGTAGTCCACGCAAAGTTGTTTCTGACAATGGTACTTAATTTACTAGTCGGTTGTTTCATAAATTTGCAAGAGAATGGGACTTGGTACATGTTACTAGTAGTACAGAATATACACAGTCAGATGGACTAGCTGTACATGCAGTACAGAGTGCAAAGCAATTACTTGAAAAGTCAAAGTGTGACAATACCGATGTCTTTTTGAATTTACTCAATCTCAGAGACATACCCCATGACGATATACTTGGCTGGCCTGTTCAGAGACTTCTATCCAAGCAAACCAGAACAACATTGCCTATTAGTTCCAGTTTGTTGAGGCCTAAAGCTAAGAACAACAGAACCATTGGAGATCAATTATTCGGGAAGCATTCTCTCCAGGAGTCCAGCTATGACAAATCGAGCAGATTTCTTCATCCACTGAAAGAAGGACAGACAGTAAGAATACAAACGTCGAAAGGTTTCAACCAGATCGGTCAAGTAACAGGTGTATATGTACCGAGCTGAGACCCTACTTCGTAGAATCTGAGGGAGTGAAGTACAGGAGAAACCGCAGATATCTTCTTCCTGTACCAGAATCGATATCGCAGCATTGTTCCTGTGATACAGACTCTAGATCTCAGAGCAATCCAAATAATGTTTATGTTGCAGAACATCTTCACTTCTACTTCCATTCCTGATAATGTTCCTGATATTCCTAAGGTTGAATATGCATCAGAGACAGTCCCTGTTGCTAAATCTTATTCTAAATTTTATGTCACATGTTTTGGTCATATTAAATACACAGCAACCTGAACATGATTGTATATATTTGTATCTAGTTCTGTGTAATTGCATGACAAAGAATTATTTGTATTGATTATATGTCAACTGATATTGTCAGTATTGCACAACCTGTTTCTCAAAAAGGGAGGATGTAGAACAGACCGTGTGTGCTGTATCTTTAAGAAGCATTTTAGGGACTGAACATGCATATAAATAGCAAGCACGTGCAAGCATCATTGCCAATTTGAGAGTGCAGCCAGAGAGTGAGCATGTATGAGTGTAATAGCTAGTTTGTTTATAAGTGTATCTAAGTTAAAGTTATTAAGCCTCAATCCTGATGTGTTTGTACATAATACAGCTGCTTAAACAGAACCCACAAAGTCTTGTCTATTACATCCTGACTAGACGTTGCAGAGTTAAGCAAGTGCAACAGCAACCCCCAAACTGGTCCTACACAGGAAAGTATCATGGTGCTCTTTCATTAGCAACATAACTTTAATTTTATTAAGTTAGATAGGATGGCCAAATACTTTAATTCAACAGTTAATTTAAGAAAGCCATAACAGCCAGTTAAGCATAATATTTTTTGAGACTGATCTGTGTATACTAGCCATGAGACACTAATATATTTTCCAAAAGAACAGTTTAAACTGTATAAAACAAGTTTTTATTTTATTTTTTCAACATCTTTACATTATTTCATGTCTCAGTTTTAAGCTACGAACAGGTATTCCTCTGGATCACCTTCATTAAGAAGCAGAATGAGTTAATGTCATGGATTCATAGGTGTTTACTAAGTTAACAACCACAAGGGCCTTTTTAAGCCTAGCCATGCATCCCACATCTCGGACAAGTTCTGGTACCCTTGATAAGTGTAAACATGGGCCTGGGAGATGAACCATTTACAGGCAGTATGTTTTGCCTTTTTCATCTGTTTCAGATGCAAAATATCAGTTCCTTAATCCATTGAATTAACATATTTTATTTATTTATTTATTTATTGTTAATTGGTTAAGTGAGCTGATCTAAAGGCTATTTTTAATGATGACCAGAGAGTCATTTGGCAAAGGCAAGTATAAAACAACAGAAAAGAAGCACAAAACACCATAAAATTAGTCTAGCACAGAAAAGTTGGAGACGATATAACTACAGTATAGTATTACAAAAAAATAATTTATTAAACACTAAGCATGGTACATAATACATGTCAAGTACACTAGAAACAGTGGGTGATACCCATGTACCTATGTTGCTCCCATACTTGGCATGCAGTAGAAGACAGGGGCATAGACAGGTGAAGAAAGCAGCAGGATCAAAGTAGGATCAGTAATAAGAACTACTAAAATTGTTTGGCCAGTTGAATTCAAACTAAATATAAATATATAACAAAGGTCAAACAAAGCTGACCATGCTTACAATGTTTACACAGATTACATTATTTACAATGAATATACTGTTTATTAAATGTGATCATCTAATTTACACCTGTGAACGTAAAAGCACCACCAGGGAGTAAACGCTCCTGTGATCCTTAAAATAAAATAAAAGATGCCAAAAATGCCAAACATTCACTGGAGCAGACCACGGCAATATACGACTCCAAGGTATACTATAAAGCACAGAACTTAATTTAAAACATCAATGGATAATATAGAGACAACAATACAATTATGAAAAAATAAAAATCAGTTTATTAAAGTGAGCGCTTTCACCACTTGGGCTTCATCAGACTTTACAGGTAACGATAAAAATAGGCATTCAAATACTGTCACTTCTCCACTGATTGGTCTTCTAAACATCAACGTCATCACAAACTGATACATACTTACAAAACTAAAACTCATCGTTAAAATCATTAAATATATTAACTAACATTCATTATATTCTCATATAAAGATCGTATAACAAATGTTTCCACAACAAGTAGATATATGAAAACTTCATATTAAACTACGATAAAAAACATACACAGTCCCTTTCCAATATACTATCTACAAGGAGCCCAGTGCGTGAGCAGATACAAAAAATATCAAGCAAGTACACAAACAAATAACAATGTTCCAAACAAAGTAATGCATCTAAAGTAAAAATCAAAAACACATATGTGCATACGATGGTAATGTTTTCATGATGTTAATATTTATAAAGTCCTTTTGTTCTCCAAGTAGAAAACATATATTAATCAACACATACTAGTGATAGTTCAAAAACACTTCCAAGAAATGTGTGTATAGCAGACAACTTCGAGCTATGTCAATATTATAAAACATAGTTGTTGGTACTTCTTTATATCAAGGAATAATTTAGAACACATCTAATGCTCACAAAACCCTGGTTAGCCATTGTAACAAAAGAAAATCAAAGTTCCTTTTTACTATGGCTTCAGTGCCTTCAATCTTCTGTTCTTAAGAATCGGCTTTAACAGGTATTTTATCATTTAAGCCTGGCGGCTTATCCGCTCTGCATCTTACGATCCATCTAAGCTCACATTCTTCAACATAGTTTTCAAGATCCCCACTCCATATATTCATGTTTATAACCTGTAACACTGAAAATTTAAATGTGTGTAATGGACCTACAGCAGTATTGTGTTTAGCCAAGGCATTCGCTTCATGGCCAATACGAATATGGTAAACATGTTCTCTGATTCTTTCACAGAGTTTCCTACTTGTTTTACCTGTATAAAATGCCTGGCAGAGTACACATCTAGCTAAGTAAACCACGTACTCTGTCTGGCAATGAGCAACTGCTTGGAGTGTAAATTCACGATGTAGGGATGGATGTAAAAAAACATTCCTCGTATCAATGTATTTACATTGTTTACATTTATTACATGGTTTCATTCCTCCATGTGTTAGCATATCATTTCTATTATTTCTATTAAGTGGATGGTGGCATAATATTTGTTTCAAATTTTTCTTATTTTTAAACAAAAATCTAGGATTTTCACCTACTATTCCACTTACGTTTTTATCTAAAAGGAGAGTACCCCAATGTTGTTGAATTACCCGTTTAATTAAAGGTGTATCCAAAGTAAAAGACATGGGCACCTTCAAATAATCATTGTATTTATTTGTTGTAACATTGGCCAAGTAGCAAGAATCAGAGAAATATGGAGGCGCTCTAGTAGTCCTCATAGGTTTAGCCTCAGCAAACATTTTACTAACTTCAGAATGACTATACTTTCTCTCTATAAACCTTTTCCTAAGTTCGTCAAGTTCTTTTTCATACCTCTCTTCCTGTGGATTAAGTCTAGATGCTCGCATTGCTTGTCCCTTCATCACATTATTAAAAACATAGTGTGGATGCATACTGGTCCTATATAATAACGTATTCCTGTAACAAATTTTCCTATGGACACCTGTATTTAAAAGGCCATTCCCTAATCTTTCAATATGTATGTCCAAAAATGATATACTTTCCCTTGATGAGGTCATAGTGAACTGAAGATATTCGGTTAAATTGTTAATGGTATCAACAAACTCCATTAAGCTAGTATCATCCCCACTCCAAATAAGGAACAAATCGTCAACAAAACGTTTGTAAAACTTTATGTTCCTTTTAAAAATCTCTAAGGGAAACAAGAATTCTTCCTCCCAGCTAGCCATGAAAATGTTGGCATAACTATTCGCACAGGACGTGCCCATAGCCACACCATCATTTTGGATGTAGAAACTATCATCAAACATGAAAATATTATTATGCAACACAGTTTCAAGGAACAATGTCAAGAGATCAATTGCTTTAGTCTGTAAAGCAGAATGACTATGTAAATAACTTTGTATCTTATCGACTCCTATATTATTGGGGATTACTGTGAATAAACTTTTAACATCAAGTGTCACCAGTATATATGATTCATCAGCACCTACATTATGCATGTAGCTATATAAATCTATCAAAAATTGTTTACTGTCTCTTAATACAAACAAATTCAGTTCTACCACTGGTCTCATGAAATTTTCTAAATAAATAGAAAATGGTTCGGTGATCCATCCACGTCCTGCTACAATAGGGCATAGAGGTGGTTTGTGGATACATTTATGGACCTTAGGTAGTCCTTGTATAATTGGTATTAAAGGGTTATTCACCCTTAAAAATTTAAACAAGCCTGGACTAATATCATTACTTTTCCATAAATCATCTAACATGTCGTAAATCTTAATTACTTTGCTAATCACCTCACCCATATCAATTTCTGTATAAAACTGTTCCTCTTGTAACATACCTAACATACCAGACTTATAGTCACTACAGTTCATGACCACTATTGGGCCGCCTTTGTCTGCTGGACGTACTACAGTAGAACAGTCCCTGCTAAGATCTTGTAAGGCTTTCCTTTGTGGGTATGTTAGGTTACTTCTCTTGTTATTCTTCCTATTCAGTTGGTCCATTTTGTATATATCATGTTCAACTAACTTCATGAACGTATCAATTAAAGGATGTAAAATTGGAACATATGTACTGGAAGGTTTGAACACCTGTGTTCCCTCATCATCTCTGCTGTTACCAAATTGAAGTTTCAATTGTAAATTGTGTGCAAACAATTTAACATCTAAGACTGTATCTTCAAGGTTACTCGGTGGTACGAATAAAGGTGAGGCCTTTATCAAGAACTTGTACTTCATATTTAGTTAAAGGCCTACTTGATAGATTAACAACTAGGGATCACCCACCCAATCCCACATCTTCTTGAGAGTGGGACCCGTGTGTTCCCCTCCTGACCCCTTCCTTTTCTGCCTTCTTCTGCTGAAGGATCGCTGTCTCCTCACCTGTGGAAATGATTATATCGAGAAAGGGGTACGATTGTTTGGGCCTTCATTTTGCCCTTGTGACACAGATATACTGCTAGTGTTGATCTTCCTCCTCACTACCTGTTCACTACTGTTCACACTACTGTTAACAGTTGAAACATCATTGACATTTAAAGTTGAAGGTGGTTCTATTGCTTCCTGTCTACTCAAAGGCCCAACATTTGTACAAGGGGGGAACATTGAGAGACTCCTGAGCGTTACCAACACCTACATTTTGTCCACCTGTATTACAATCATTATCAACATGGTTAACATTACCAGCACTTGTTCCCTTGTCATGCACAACTGAATTAAATGATTGTTTATGTACAGGGGGTCTGCTATTAATACCCCTAGGCCAGGTAAATACATGGCCTAACTTAAAATCCTTTGTGTCTCTACTAATCTTGTTCTTTTTCTGTTCAAGCAATTTTTTTTCATATAAAAACACACTGTCCAAAAGTCTTTCCACCGCCAAATCAGCCTTTGGACCTGAATATTTCCGTGCTAACACACGTTGATGTTCAATCACTTGGTTTCTTAATAAGTCCTCCTCCGGACTAAAAAAGTCATTCAACAAACACATATAGCTAAAACTGAGTTCCAAATTCATTTGTTGCCATTTGTACAAAAGTTCAGGATGGAGATTACCTGTGGTCAGCATTTTCAAGATGCGCAGCTCTCTCTGCACTATTCTCTTCTGTAAGCAAGCCTCAAAATGTTGGCGCTGCAGTTGCATCCTCTTCAACTTCAATAGGTCGTATTCCAACTTATTCAGTTCCTCCGTAAAGCCCTCTAGGTTCTCCATCTACTGTCGACAATACTGTCGTATAACATTAAAAGGTTTTCGTCACCAGCTGCACAAGTCTTAAACTGGGATATTCTCCAGTCTTCGAAAACCTGTCCATGTGGTACATATGGTAATTCAACATTATTATTCATGGTTTCAGCCATGTCTCCCGGTTGGTGCGATATAAAATGAAAAACGAAAAATAAGAGAACGTAAAAGCACCACCAGGGAGTAAACGCTCCTGTGATCCTTAAAATAAAATAAAAGACGCCAAAAATGCCAAACATTCACTGGAGCAGACCACGGCAATATACGACTCCAAGGTATACTATAAAGCACGGAACTTAATTTAAAACATCAACGGATAATGTAGAGACAACAATACAATTAAGAAAAAATAAAAATCAGTTTATTAAAGTGAGCGCTTTCACCACTTGGGTTCATCAGACTTTACAGGTAATGATAAAAACAGGTATTCAAATACTGTCACTTCTCCACTGATTGGTCTTCTAAACATCGACGTCATCACAAACTGATACATACTTACAAAACTAAAACTCATCGTTAAAATCATTAAATATATTAACTAACATTCATTATATTCTCATATAAAGATCGTATAACAAATGTTTCCACAACAAGTAGATATATGAAAACTTCATATTAAACTACGATAAAAAACATACACAGTCCCTTTCCAATATACTATCTACAAGGAGCCCAGTGCGTGAGCAGATACAAAAAAATATCAAGCAAGTATACAAACAAATAACAATGTTACAAACAAAGTAATGCATCTAAAGTAAAAATCAAAAACACATATGTGCATACGATGGTAATGTTTTCGTGATGTTAATATTTATAAAGTCCTTTTGTTCTCCAAGTAGAAAACATATATTAATCAACACATACTAGTGATAGTTCAAAAACACTTCCAAGAAATGTGTGTATAGCAGACATTTGTTATATGATCTTTATATGAGAATATAATGAATGTTAGTTAATATAGTTAATGATTTTAACAATGAGTTTTAGTTTTGTAAGTATGTATCAGTTTGTGATGACGTCGATGTTTAGAAGACCAATCGGTGAAGAAGTGACAGTATTTGAATGCCTAATTTTATCTTTACCTGTAAAGTCTGATGAAGCCCAAGTGGTGAAAGCGCTTACTTTAATAAACTGATTTTTATTTTTTCGTAATTGTATTGTTGTCTCTACATTATCCATTGATGTTTTAAATTAAGTTCCGTGCTTTATAGTATACCTTGGAGTCGTATATTGCCGTGGTCAGCTCCAGTGAATGTTTGACATTTTTGGCTTCTTTTATTTTAATTTACACCTGTGTTTTATTACCAGATTATAGTTTAGTACAACAAGGGCCTGTAGAAGTGATGAGAAGAAGCATAACAGTGATCCTTTGCATAACCAATGTTTGTACTTGTGTTGTTGATGTTTTTTTATTAATGACCATCGTTACTTCTAATACTGACCCATGGTGGTGGTGCTGCGGTAGCGTTGTCGCCTCACAGTAAGACGCTGTCTGGTTCGATTCTCAGCTAGAGCGTCTTCTGTGTGGAGATATGCGTGAATGGGCGTACCTTTGTTGAAGGTTGTGTGTCAGGGCTGGTAACTCGGCATGTAAAAATCAACTACCAATCATTAGTGGACCGGAGTTCCGCTGTGGCGACCCCTAATCAGGAAAAAGCCGAAAGACACAACAACAACAACCATTGTTACTTCTAATCAGTTAAGCTTTGGACATAGTGCATTCCATGCTACTGGAGCAATTTTGGAAAATCCTGTTCTGATGATATTGAGACTCAATGCAGGTTGGCAGTCCAGTTTTTTTCCCTAGCTCGTTAGAGCAAGAAATGTGAATTTGACATTAATTTTTTTTCTGAATGTAGGATCAAAATAAATCATTAATCAGTTTAAAAGTTAGAGAATTTAGCAGCAGTAAGGCTTTTGCATATACCAGTTGGGACTTTTTTTATTACAAAACATAGTAATCTCTGCTTTTGTAAGTGAATTAATCTTATAATCTAATGTTCATTTCTTTTTTTTTTGGATTAGGGTACACTTGACAGGGACAGACAATGCAGTAAAGGGAAGTGCACATTCAAGCCATGGAATTTAGACATTTATTCATATGGCCTGCTTAGCTTTTTTAGTGGGGGCATGTGATAGCAGAGTCAAGGTAGAAGTTTGTTAGCTTGATCTGTGTGGTCATGAAAGGATATGTGTTGATCTAACAGAAAACCTAGATACTTTTGTTTAATAGCACAGGTAAGAAGGTTACTACATGAGTCTGTTATTAGAGGAGTTTGTTATTGAGCTCAGCTTTCATGGAAGGCTGAGGTTTTAGTGGGGTTGATGGAAGTTCATTTCAGGGTAACCAATATCAAATTAAGTTGAAAGACATTTTTTAAGGTTGTGAGAAGTGCTTTAGTCAATACCATACCATCAGCATACTAAACAAAGTTAATGTTTGTTAGATCTTAAGAATGTCTGTCGACAAATAAAGAAAACAGTAATAGTCTAAGCTTTGATCTCTGAAAGACACCCATTGTAAGTGTTCTAATATTTGAGGAAAAATTATTGACTATAACGCAGAAAGGTCCATTTTTGATGTAGCTAGTGAATCACCATACTACATTATCAAAAAAATCAAGAACATTAAAGATTTTAGAGGAGAATACAATGATCTCCAGTTTCAAAGACTCTCTTAAGAGCCAAGATAATGTAGATTGCCATGATGGCAATGCATTTTGGATGAAAGCAATGCTATTCATCTATGAGGAACTTGTAGTTAGTTGTATATTCATATATTCTAAAATTTGCTTATGGACAATTTTCTCTGACGTTTAGGGTAGTGGGCAAATATTTGACATTGGGTGATAGTCTTTTTAGGATGACGGAGAGTTGAATTTGAGTAATGGCCTTATTAAGGTACATCTAAATCTGTCATGCAAGGAATCTGTAGTGAGGCTGATAATGAAAATATAGCAGGGGATTTGCTGTAGTAAGGGTGAGAATAACAACGTAGGGAAGGGGGTTACATTCTAAGTTATTTCCTAATTATAAACATTTAGAATGAAGCAAGTCAATGTTTGAGCCAGCTTTGTGTGGTAGAGCTGACTATGTTGTAGGCTACCTGGATTCGAATAGTGGCTCAGGTAGCAGTAGGATATGGCTGCAGAGATATGGCAGTGAGTGACCATCACTAGCTCACCCATCCGGGGGGAGAGAGATGGCTATGGCTCATCATTTGGATGATACCTGGCAGGACCAATGGGTGTTGCATCTGTAGAGTACAGGTCTAGGGACATGCAATGCCACTGTGCAGAGGCACATAGCACAGGAATTCAGTGACCAGAGAGGCATGTACCTTGTGACAGTGGTATATAGCTGAGCTCAGAGAATTGCCAAAGGGTGGGGGATCCATTAAAGGTCAACTTTAATGGATCAGCACACTCTACTGCTCCCTGCCATCCAGCTCTCACTGTTGAGAGAACAAATGGGCTGACTGTGTTTCCCCTGGCAGGAATGAATGGCTTGGAGGGCTCCTGCCTCAGTTAGGAATTATGATTTTTTTTTTTTAAATAGTTTTTATTTTCATTTTACATTTATATAAAACACAATCATTTCCATTCTTACAACATGACCATAAGGGAGTGTTATACATTGTAGTCAATATAGTAATGTGTAGGTCATAAAACATATCTATTTACACTATATACATAGATGCTTTCTCAGTCAATTCCATTGTTATAAAAACAGCACATACAATAACGATTTCAAGTCCATAGCTTTGCTGTATGATCGTGTGTATATTTCTAGGTTCCTTTGTAACTTGTTAGTATGTAGTATGTGTGGTGTTTTATGCTAATATGATGTTAAAGGTTTGTTCTCAAATTTCTCGGGCTGTCATATTTTTGTTTCTTTTATCGATTACTATTTTATGAGCTAAAAGATGTTTTAGAGCTATTTTTTTAATCCCTCGCAAGAGATATTTATAGGGCCTAACCATCTGAGAGCTATGTATAGCTTCATTAGTTAGAAAATTGTTATAAGTATATTCGCTTGTTTTCCTGATATGTTAGATGGGAAAATATGTAGAAGGGTAAATTCCCATGTTAGTGTTGATGTTTGATATCCCATTTTTTTGCAGTTGTATCCTGAGGGAATTCCAGAGTTTGTACACACATTTGCAACCCCAAAATATATGCATTAGGTCTGCTACCTGGTCCTTACAGTGTGGACAGTATGGTGATTTTGATGCATTGAATTTGTAGAGTATTGCAGGTGTGAAATATGCATTATTATTTATCATGAGTTGTGTGTATGACAGTTTTTTAAGGGGTATAATTTTAGTGTTAGATTGATTGCATGACTTAATTGCTGGTCGTCTATGGATAGTTTTAATTTTCTCCAATAGTTAGAGAAAAGGAGGTCCTTCTGAAATTTAATTTTGCCTATCATTTTATGAGTTAGATATTGTTTTCCTTGTTGTAAGAATAGTCTTCCAGAGCACAGTACAGTTTTCCATGTCACTATTAAGTACAGTAAAGTTTTGGAGGTAGCTGGAACACAACTCTTTGATTTGTCTTAAAATGATTATATATGATTTGAGTAGATTTAGGTTACTTCTCATTTCTTGGGTTGTACAGTTGAGGTATGGGTAGATAATTTGGATTATTTTGTCCTTTAATCGAGGAAAGGAGTCAAGGTCTAGCATCTTGTTATTTATTTTTAGATTTGGATTTTTATGGAGGGGTTGTAGTGTTACCATAGCTTGCCCAAGGTTTAAGGAATGAAAAAGTTTTTGTGTTATATTTATAGAATATTTTAAGGAATCTATAATGTTGTAGGCTTGTAAATCTTTTTGTTTAAAAAGGGAAGCACTTTGGGATTGATGCCTAGTGCTTTAATGTACCTATAAAATATTGTCACCCAAGGAGGTGACCAAGTTTTCTTTGTCGGGTTATGTTCTGCTATTCTCAATATTCTGTAGTGTTAATAATAAAGTAGTAAGTTTTAAAATCTGGCAAGTTCAGACCCTTTGCTCTTGGGAAGTGTTACTTTTTGATACAAGATTTTGTTTTTTTTGGGGGTTCCCATATGAATTTTGCTAGGAAGGTATGAATTTATTTGAAGAATTTTTTTATGTATAGTTATCTGTGAAGTCATGAATATATATGTTAGTCTAGGTTAAATGTTCATTTTGATTATTGATACTTTGTCCAGAAATGGTAGCTTAAGGTTATTCCACCTTTTACAGTCTTGCATTATGCTTTGCCATTTAAGTGTTATGTTATGCTGGTAGAATTCCTTGTTGCTCTGGAAGAAAGTAATTCCCAGATATTTGGTTTCTTCTTTAATTTTTATTGCATCTATTAGTGGTATTAATGAGATAAGTTTGGGTGGTCGTTTTACTGAGGTTTAATTTGTAGTTAGACATGATTGAAAATTGTACAATTGCAGTTATTATTTTTGGTTATGTCTGAGTTTGGTGCAGTGAAGTATATGTTCAGATTGTCTGTGAAGGCGGTGAGATATACTTTGAAGTTATGTGTTGAGAGGCAGTTAGGAATTCTCAACTCTGAACCCCCCCCCCCCTCACCCAGGAGAAAAGGCTGACTGGGTGCAGGTAGAGAAGACACCAGGATATACATTATGCATATACCAAAAATGAATGTGACTGTTCAAGCATTTTGTTTTGTAGTTTTCATATTTTGTTTCCATTGCTAGTCTGATAATGTTAAAGGAGCAAGAACTGATCTCTAAGTATAATATTAAGTTATTTAATGAAGTAAATTTGAGGTTGAATGTTGAGTGCTTATTATTTTGATAGGGATCCCCCAAATAAACTAGTTAAATATTTCACAGAAAATGCTCAAGTTGGCACTTAAAAGACTGGAAACAGACAACTGTCTGAAACAACTGCTTTACATGGTGTTATGGGATTGTGCATACAGGGGTTGTAACAGCCCCTTGGTACTTATTATAAAACTTCTGAGATTGAAATTACTCACATTTTAACAACAACAAAACATTTAGGAACTTCTGAACACAAGGGCAACATTTCACAAAACTGTGTAACAGTGCTGGAATTTCTAATTTCAATACTTCTGTTTTGGAAAAAGTTATGTGTTTGTTTGGTAGAATTACAAATGAATATCTCTTGCTTGTGCTAAAACAGGAGAAGGATTCATTTTCATTTCTGAATCTTGTCTTTGCTTGCTACAAAATCTGATGAAGAATAGCAATCATTGTTTGATCCTTAGCAGGGTAAGAGAGAGTTAGAAATAAAAATAAAGTGGGTTTATCTGATGATCATGGTCATGGGATGTTTACTAGGAGTGCTGAAAGGGAAGGACAGTTCATAAACATGGTACACGACTGTGCACTAAACGTGAATCTGAGCTCTGATTGTTATACAGTAGGTAATCTGCATGATTCATAAACGCTGTTGTGTAATATCAGTGAAGCTTCACACATGTTCATGAATCCCGTACAGTGATCAAAGTGTAATAATAATGGAAGAAAGGAGGATAAATGGAGTATGAAAACAATGTGATAGTATACCACAAAATCATCTTCTGTTGTACATAATAGTCTAATTATAGAGGTGTCAGGCATATAAGTGAGTATAATCTGATGAATACAATACTCCTATTAATGAATCCTACCAATAAAAATGCAACCTCCCATCTTAGTTCCTTGTGTATTATGTAGAGGAATTACATACTACAGAGGTCTAACCACATGACACAAACGAGACATCATACATAGACATCATGTGTCATTAGTAGTGACAGGAACTGCATGTCAATCCAAAATTCTTCTTTGGTGACTTATTCCTACTTTAGACATATTCGAGAATGATAAAAGTGCGGCATACATGGCTATGCTCAAGCAACAGAGACCTCCAAAGCAGAAACACAAGCAACTTCCACCCCCCCAACACAACCCAAATGACACATAGCCCACAAACTCAGTGTGCCACTCAACCACAGCCCATAAGGCATAACAACATACCCAACACTCTAGTCATAGGTGACTCTATAGTCAGCCACACTGATGTTCCACTCGCCAGGCTAAACAAGGAGAATGTTACTGTCAGCTGCCTGTTGGATGCCAGGATCCGCCACATAACACACGCACTCTGGTCACTTCACAACAAGTACAAATCTGACTCTGTCATTGTCCATGTTGGTGTGAATGACCTGAGACTTACCTCCCTGGACTACATGAAAGGAGACATGGAGGAGCTCTCTGATCTCGTAGCCCAAGCAGGTATGACCCTAGCCCTGAGTAGCATCCTGCCATCACCCAGAATGATACAACAATGCAAGAACAAAATGATTGACTTCAACAATTGGCTAAGCTTCTGGTGTCATTCTAAGGGGATCCAGTATCTGTCTGCCTGGGATAACATGATCAACAGACCATGATGCTTTGCCAGAGATGTCCTGCACCTGTCGCCCATGGGATTCCAGATACTGGCTAAGGCTCTTGCAACCCCTATAGTGCCTTTTTTAGGAAAGGTTCAAATGACAAATTCACCACCATAACAGCTACAAGCAAGCAAAATCTGAGGGTTATGATACTCAATGCTAGAAATCTAAACCTCAAAATGCTTTCACTCGAGGCACTCCTTACAATGGAGAACATCAACATCTGTGCAATGAC
Source organism: Protopterus annectens (assembly GCF_019279795.1). Classification (NCBI taxonomy): domain Eukaryota; kingdom Metazoa; phylum Chordata; order Ceratodontiformes; family Protopteridae; genus Protopterus; species Protopterus annectens. The sequence goes on along the minus strand of NC_056742.1, from coordinate 131,805,716 downwards.
AGAGACCTGGTTCAAGGCTCCAGAGAGCACCCCTGCATTACCAGGCTATAATTCATACCACACCTTTTGGCCACCTAACCTGGACTGAAACACTAAAGGCAGAGGCGTATCCATATTTATTAAGGATATCCACACCTACAGGTTAGTTGCTCAGCATAATGCATCCGAGATTATCCAAGTGCAACCAATGCTGGGCAAGACTGCAATCCAAATTGTAACTTGCTACAGATCCCCCACCATAGCCCAGGATTCCCACTCCTCATTTCTTGATATACTGGAAAATATTAGGGTACAACCCAACACCCTCATAATGGGTGATTTCAACTACCCCACCATTAACTGGGAAAACTACTCACGTACCAACTCTTTTGCTCAACGTTTTCTGGAATTCATAAATTCCAATGCCTTGGATCAACTTATCCACACCCCCACTAGGGGCAACAATATCCTAGACCTGGTCATTACCAACATGGTCGACCAGTGTTCTACACCAGGGGTCAGTTCGTCATTGGGCAAATCTGAGCACAAGCTAATCACCCTAGACATCCACATCCTGCCCCCCCCCCCATTAGGGAAACCACAGTAAAAAATTTCTCCGAAGCCAACTTCACACTTCTTTAGACAGAAGTGGCAAACTTCACAACACCCATGCAGATGGACAATAGAGGTACGACTGCTGAATCCTACACAAATGCAGTTTATAAGCACTTACATGAGTGCATGGATCGTGCTATCCCTAACAGAACCAAGATGCTATCCTCAAAAAAAAGGAAGCCTATCTGGTGGTCCCCTACCATAAACAAACTCTACAACAGAAAAAAGAAACTGTTGCAAAAATGAGTAAAATCCCATGATTGGAGGAACTCCCTGGTCAGCCTCAGTAAGAAGCTGAGATCCCTTGTAAAATCCTCCAAAGCTAGTTATGAAAACTAAATTGCCACTGATTCTAAAGATAACCACAAAGCATTCTATAGCTATGTCAAGAATCTCAATGGCAACACTCAGATCTGCTCTGAGTTACAGCACAATGGCACTAAATATACAGAACCAACTGATATTGCCAACATCCTGGCAGATAGGTTCAGTGCTAACTTTACCCCACTCTCATCCCCTAAAAGGCCCATCTCTATACTGGAAGAATGCAAAGTTCCTGTAATCACGGCTGTACAGGTAAAAACCACACTCTCCAAAGCCAAGAACCCAACATCCATGGGACCTGACAACATCCCAGGCTGCATTCTACATGAACTACAGAATGAACTGGCACCGCACCTAAGCACCATGTTCAATCATAGCCTCATCTCAGACTTTCTGCCCACTGAATGGCAGACAGTGACGGTTATTCCACTTCACAAAGCGGGAGCCACCAAGGACCCCGGGAACTACCGCCCCTTTAGCCTAACAAGCCTGGTCTGCAAGGCCATGGAATGTATCATCATGCAACTTATAAACAAAAACATTGTTAATCTCCAAACTCTGGACCCCACCCAGTTCAGGTTTGTAAAAGGCAGATCATGTCTCCTAAACCTGATAGACTTCTTTGAAGCAGTCACCAAAGCCGTAGACAAGGGTAAGGTGGTTCACACAGCCTATCTAAATCTCGTCAAGGCTTTTGACACCATCCCCCACTCTGGAATTATAGATAAACTCACTAAACTAAGTATAAATCCCTATGAAACAAGATGGGTTGCCAACTGGCTCACTGACAAAACCCACTCTGTGAAAGTAGCAGACTCCAAATCCGACTTCAGACCAGTGACAAGTGGAGTACCACAGGGTTCAGTCCTGGGTCCTTTCCTGTTTGGTATCTAATGAAGTTCGAAACTCCTAACGATGTGGACATCCTATAAAAAGACCTCACTGAGACAGATGCCTGATGTCAAAGCCATGGCCTCAAGCTTAATGCCAAAAAGTGCATTGTCATCCCCTTTGATAAAAACTCTGTACCCATGAGCTACCACATAGGTGGTAGTCTACTTAACACTGAAAGTGTGATAAGAGACCTTGGGACACAGGTGGACAGTAGTCTCTCCTTTGATAATCACATCACCATAGCAATCAGGAAATCCTTCTACGTAGCACACCTCATCACAAAAGGTTTCTCATCCAGGAAAAAAGAGGTCATTTTTCCCCTCTACTCGTCACTGATTAGACCCACTATAGAGTACAACACACCTTTTGGTATGTACCTCACAAGACATCTACAACAACTGAAAAGGCCGCAGAAAAAAAATTACAAAGAGGATTACCGGCCTCAAACAGATGCCCTAAGCAGACTGTCTCAAAAAACTCTAGCTTTATTCCGTCACATATTGTCTACTCAGAGGTGATCTCTGCCTGACATACAAAGCTATGTCAAACCCAGAGCTGTTGAACATGCTCCACTTAAAGAAATCCCAATCCTTCCAAGCTACATGCTCTAGGAACCTAAACCTTGTCACCACAATAAACAGAACATGCTGGAGGGAGGGTTTTCTGTCCCAGAGACTTCCCATACTCTGGAACAAACTACCTATCAAACAAAGCTCCTCGTTAGCAATCTTCAAGAAAAATCTTGATGATTGGATGGGAAATAGGAAATTCACCCTGGGGAGCACCTCTGTGGCTCTGCTCGACAGGTGCACAGAAAAATAATTTTCTTGGCTGGTGAAAGCCAGGGTACCTTTTTGGCTAGGCTTATATAGGCCCTAGGGCCAATAGCCTAGTACCTACCTATGAACCTATGAACCTATAACAGTCCATAAGAGGGTAAATGCTTCACTGCATCTCATACACAGTGGCTGTTTTGGTACTACAGTCCAGTGCATGATAAGTCAATGTCTGTATCTGGATTAGTATGGCTACAAGTATCCAGAGTCATGTTGTACATTCCTGGACAATGAGCAAAGATGACAAAAATGAAACGGACCTTTTGTTAAACTGTTTATGTGCCTGTTATGTTTTTTCATTTTACAGTTCTAAAACATAACTTATATGATGAATGTCATATACAACATGACAGTCAAAATGCTCTACAGTTTGTATAAGTTGCCTTATGGGCCAAAATTAACACATCACACTGCAAACATTAAATTCTGACATTACGTTAAGTCATGTGTTGAGGATTTCTGTACACAAATGATATGAGAGTTGCAGACAGTGAACCTAATGTTGTCATTACTCAGGTTGTTATAAAGGATGGATCACAAGCTAGTACTCTGAACTTCATGTATATAACTGTGTATGGTTTGTGCAAAGCAAGCATCAGCTCTAATTTATATATATGCCAGACAAAACAGGTATGGCTATCTTCTACCAACCACTTCAACATATTTATTATAATATAAAATAAAAACATGGGACAGTTATATAGATTGCAAATAAACTTTAATACTAGCAGCTTTACTTAATCAGGGAGCACTTTTATTTTTATAATCAGACATAAGAACATCAGATATTTGCAGTAAAATACAACTTCAAATAATTAAACATTTGTGGCATCACCCATCAGATTACATTGACTGGACAGCAAAATGAATCAAGTAACCATAAACGCAAATAGATAAAAGTGTTTTCACATTGCTGTAACTGTTAAAATAACCACTGGTCATCACTATTAGAAAAAATAGTAACTAATAGAGTAAAGGTCTTCTTCTCAAAAACTGCTAAAAATTAACAGTTTCTTTAAGACTAGAAAAAAAGCATTAGATTTTGTTGTCATATTAGCTTGTGTCTTTCAAGCATTGCATTGCTATTTGATCCTCTTATATATGTATTTAATCTCTCCAAAACAAATAAATAAATTAAAATTGATGCATATTAAACTGAGTTTATGTAAAGCCTTTCTGCACTCATCACTCTTACTAGCCCTAAAGTAACCTGGCACTTTACATTTCTATGTCCTGGTTCTCTTCCCTATATAAAACAGTCACATGTTGCACACTGAGCATGATAAATCACATTTTAGATTTGGACCTAACCTTAGCCTCCACCATAACATCTAAATCATGAGTATGTATGCTGATTTGTTACTAGCACACCTTTAGGCGCTACCACTTTGTTTATTTTTCTGACATATGTTTCAAATTTACTTTTTTGCAACAGAAAGTGTCACATCATACCAGATCAGTGGTTTAGAGAGATAAAGGCCTGACTGCATTGCAGATGACTTGAGTTCAAATACCATCTCAGGCGCCTGTAGGAGTTGATAAACTAAAAGTAAATATGCCATCTTCTATGCACGCATTCTGTAAGTGACTGTTACTCTGAGATAAATTAGTTTGACTAAGCAACTTTTTTTCACTGAAGCATACCATATGGGATGAATGCCAAGACAGAAATATATCTCTTACTGTATGTCAAAGATATACAGTCAGCAAAAATATGAACAAGTTTAATGAGGTCCTTTAAGGATAAGCAGAATCAGATGTTCACAAAATTCCCTGAAACTGAATCAGAAAAATAATACAAAGTACAAAAAGCTTTGTACATCAAATTCACTGGGTGTCAGAATCACTACTGAGACAAGAAGAGGCTGTAAGTACTGCACGTATTACTGATGAGGGTGGTACTAGCCAAAACCACATGCCATATCTAAGAATACCCCACAGCAATCCACAGAATATCAAAGATCATTGATGCTGTACTTTGGAAAATACAACAGTTTTTAAAATGGTAAATTAGGTTTGTATATTTAAATTTTCTAAGGATGCTCTTCTTCCTGAAAAAATAATGCATGTATTCTGATGGCAGTGTAATAACAGAGGAGGCAAAATACTTTTATACTCTTATCAAAGTGTTACAGCTGCAAACATGTGTATATGTTGTTTAGACCATAAAACACATGTTGTCTTATGTGACAGGAAATAGGAAAGAATTGTGAAAAATAAGATCTAATTTTAATTGTGTAGTAGCTCTTTAATGGCATTTTGTGGTTAACAAGAGGGGCAGCTAGTGCTGGACTGCAGCCCCCCACCTAGTAGAAAAGAAAGAAGAAAATAAAAAAAAATCATGAGTTCCTGGAACTCACAGAATTCAAGACTGCTGTGCTAGGTGGTCTGGATAGGGGAGAAAGGCATCTCTGCCCTGCAGCCCACAAGTCTGTGCGGTGACGACCGCACAGAAGAGAAGGAAACCGGACTGTGTCATCTGCAGGCTGGAGACTCCAGCCTAACTCTCGCGGGGAAACCAGCCAGCTGAACCAGAAATCAGTTGTTAGCTTGTGCGGGCTGAGGAGAAGACTGGAATGGATGAGCTTGACTGCCTAGCCTGACCAACGAACTTTGGATTAGCTTGCTTCAGCCTTTGCAGGTAGGGTGTGTGTGTGTGAGTGTGTGTGTGTGTGTGTGTGTGTGTGTGTGTGTGTGTGTGTGTGCGTATGTGATTGCGTTATTATGTTCAAAGATGTCTCTTTTAGTATGTCACTGCTGTTTTGTCTAGGTAGTGGATGAAAAGAGTTACCCCACTAAGAGAAAGGAAGGAAGGACTTTTATGCTTTGAACTCTAATGCTGATGGTTATAAAAGAGTAGAAGTAGAAAACATGAATATGTACAAAAGTGTACAAAAAAACATTATGTGTTATGCAAACTTTAATCCTGTAACATGGATGAAAACAACATCTTGGTACCTCAGTCCTGTACTGGCCTTTAACAAAACTCATTAAATACCGTGTTGCAATCACTAATATAGCATGTGCATTGCAATAATATCAGTTTGGATGAGCTCAGATATATACTTTTTGTTCTCTTTTGCACTTTCATCATGCATTAACAGTACTGCTGACAAGTGGTAGCGATTTATTTGTAGATGTAGGGTACTATATATCAGTTATAAGATGTACCTTTATGTCTTAATATTGTACAGCAAAGAAGGTACGTTTCTTGCATTATAAAGTTACCTTCCTAAAAAAGAACCAACTATCTGCTGCAGTTGGAGATAAATAAATCTGTCAGTTTTGAAAATACATTTTAAAATGTGCTGCCATTATATGACCGTCAGCAAGTAAAAGCTGATAAAAAAGAAAATATTTATATTACCGAAATAAAAAAAGAAAAGGAATCCACGCAAAAGTGCTTTATCTGCCACCTCAAATCAGTGAACATCTACATGTAATATGTTATGGTAAAAATGTCTTATTTAAAAAAGGACATAATTTAATCTGTAACTAGGTGGAAACACATCACATAAAGATGTTTCTGATGTGTGCTTGGTCACTGCAACAGCTCATTTAGTAATTTTTGTACATTTTACATATTTAAAAAAAGTTTTTTTTTTTAAATGAATTGCATAATAATTATTTGTTGTGATTTATGTACATTTAACTGTACACCAGTAATCACTTAGATCTTTTTCAGACTCGACCAAGAAGCTCTGTCTGATTAAGTGACATGGTAAGAGTCATATAGTAAGCAAATAGAAGCAAAGGAATTAAAACTGGACTGCAGGAAGCAGTTTGTCAAAGTGACCATAGCCTAAATCCTCTGTAGTAGCTGCCTAACTGTCCTCTGTGCTAACTGCAAGTAAATTGTTTGCAGAATGCTGGATTTCTGCTGTTTATTGTAGACATGCCAATATACATAAATCTAGTACTTCCTACACTCCAATGATTTTTTTTGTTTCACTTCATTAGTTTTTTGTGGATTTTTCCATACACCAAGTTAACTACTAAAGTAAATATTTATGTATTTATTTATTGGCATTTTATTATAAATGAAATAACTAAGATATAATGGGATGTCCTCTATTAACTAATTATTTAGTGGTTAGGCTCAGTTGAATAAGGCATAGCGCGTGTGCATAATGACGCAGTTGCTATATACTGGTAGCTAGAGAATACTCAGGCTTGAGCCCTGTACCTTGGGTGGAGGTGGCAAGGGCCTGAATTCCCTACCCACCACCATTTGTAAAGCAAGTGCAGATTTTTGCCTCATATTTGTTCTGTTTCTCATAAAATGTGTGGTTTCTGTGTGTTTGTTTTTCCTAATTTCCTTGCAAAGTCAGTAGTGCAGTGATACACTGGTAGCATTGTTGCCTGACAGCTACGGGTTCTCTGGTTTGATTCTTGGCTGGAGTACCTTCTGTGCAGAGTCTGCATGTCCTCCCATCTTACAAAGAACATGTGTCTGGAGTGTTTCTCCCTGCTCTGCTGAAAATTGGCTTTTGTTCCAAGTCAGACATTTTGGTTAACAAACGTTAAATAAAAGTAACAGGCATTTGAATTTCAGACTTAATATTCTTCAGAAAGTACATAGTAACACAAAACCTTTATTCTAGCAATTTTCTAAGTTTATAACATGGATATTTGAAATTTGTCCCTATTTTTGGGACTGTATTCCCCCATTATTGGCTTCGTCCAGGTTTTTTGTGCTAAGGTTGAGAGCTATGGTAAGGACTGAATTTACTGAATATGTTTGGGGGCTGTATCCCCCCATTACTGGCATTGTCCACGTGTTTTTTGCTAAGAGGTTGACAGCTATGGTGAAAATTGAATTCACTAAATGATAGCCATTTAAGTTTCAGTCTTCCTTGCTTTCACAAAACAGATGATTTGGCATAGTGGTATGTTGCTCTGACTGTTTTGCACAGGGTCCCCTGGGTTCAAGACTTGGTAATGAAATGTATGGCGGTAACTCAGCATTTTATTCTAGCAACTTTCCAACATTATACAAGCAATGTTTAAAATGTGTCCCTTGTTTTTGGGCTTTTGTCCCCCCTCCAATAAATTTTGGCTTTTTCCAGATTTCTTGTGCTACAAAGTTCAGAGATACAGCTGAGTCTAGCAGATTTTTACAAGGAGCTGAGAGCTGCAGGGGAACAAACATTTAGTGCTGCTTATGCTGGGTCTGCTTGCATTGTTAATAGCACAATGGGTAGTGTTCTTGCTTTTGATGCAGAAAGCTGTGGGTTCTACTCCCACAGTAGGTAGATGCATTGCTGATACTGTACTGTGTTGTAAAGGGGGTGGATGTTGCAGTCCTTTTTGGTGAAGATACCTAGCAACTATGAACCCATTATCAGTTTGCCATCCATTCCCTATTGCGATATTAATAGTTTATCATTTTTTTAATGCAACATAGGCAATTTATTCCTCAAGGGCAACAGGCACTTTATTTGTAGATGAAACAATGGCATATAAAGTTGTTTGCTAGCAGTAACCTCTTTATTAGTTACAGATTTTTTTAATGTGGAATTATTTAGATGACTTTTACTTCTTCAAAGGTTGTGCATATTTACTGATACTGGTGGACTGTAGAAGTTTGAGTAGACTTTTGTGATGGAAATGTTTTGAATTGGGCAGTTTTGCCAATATTGGTGCATGCATTGTATTTCATTGTTTACTGGAAAAAATGTTCAAAACAATAAATTTAAAATGCCCTCTAACAATTGTACTGTATTGTACAAGGATTGTAATTTAATACAATCAGGAAGGTGTATCAAAGAGCACGTGTATGTTTCATGTTCAAGGGGCCTATGATTTGAAAACAGCTCAACGTTAATCTTTATCTGCCACTGGCAAAACGTATTTTCTTTGAATGTGGGTTTCAATGCTGTTTCAATGAATGTGAGTTTCAAGGGCAGAGAAGTTTTAATGCTATTTTCATTGTGAGACTGCATTGCTTTGTTTAGCAGATATCTATTAGTGTTTGTGCTGTAACATGCAAAATAAAACTTTCAAATGAAATCCAAATCATCGCAGAAGTAAAGCAGTATTCACATTACAGTTTTTATGATAAATGGGGCAAAATAACCAAGGAATGGGACATTGGAATGGCTGCAGGAAGGGGGGGGGGCTCCATTCAACCATGATTTTGTGAGGGGGGGGCAGCAAACTCAAAGACAGCCCCAGCTGAACTATAACTCTCAACTGTCTTGATTTGTGCAGAATGGATAGATTTTTGCTTCTTATTTTTTGTTTGTTCCTCATAAAATGTGTGGTTTTCTGGCAAATCATTTAGGAATGAAGTCACTAAATAATGACAGACATTGAATTTCAGATGTCATAATTTTCAGAAAAATGCATGCCCAAAGCAAGACCTGTTATTCTTTCAACTGTCTTAAGTTTATAAAAGAGCAATTTTTAGTACTGTTTGTATGTTCCCTCAATATATTTGGCCTTGTCCAGATTTTCTGCATTAAGAGGTTGAGAGGTATGTGTAAATAAATCGCTTTATAGAATTAGGAATATCTAAACCTCTCAACTGTCCCCAATTTTAGCTCAAAATGTTGCTCTCCCCTAATAATCCCTCCGCAAAATGGCAATTTTGGAAGAAAATGTGGAGGGTTTACAATTATAAATAACTGTAATGATCAGTGTTATAGATTACTTTTATTTCAGAAATACATGTAGATACTCTTATTTTGTCAACTGCTCAAGTTAACAGTACTATTATTAAAAAGGTGTCCCTTCTTTGACAGGTTCCCAGCTGTATTGTGTGGCAATTTTATATTTTTGCATCACATTTTTGGTCTGTTTTTCATAAAATTGTGGTTTTCTGTAAAATTAGTGGCAAATCATTAAAGATTTAAGTTAGAAAATAATGGCAGACATTTGATTTTCAGATTTCATACCTTTCAGAAAATTCATACTAATGCAAGACCTACTACTTTCTAAATTTATAAGAGCAATATTTAAAAACTGTCCTTATTTTTGGGCCTGTGTCCCACTTCTATGTATGGCTTTCTCCAGATTTTTTGCTCTGAGGTTGAGAGGTATGAGTGTCAGAGACATCACCGTCAGCCAGAGACATTTCAAATTGTGACATACTTGTTGCACCTCACTCCACCATTGTAGTGGCTCTGGATGTGTCCAAGCAAGGCAAGGAGCAGTTACACAGTGTAAGTGTGCAGAGTACTCCCCCATCCAAGGTAGACCACAAGTATGACCGTGGCTTTTCATCTGTCCTTGATTTTGCATAATGTTCTGGTTTTCTGTCATATTTTTATACTGTTGATTTATGCTTCTTGTTATTCAGAAAATGCATGCTGTTGCAGTGCCCTGTTGCTCTGTGTTTAAGTAGCAATGCTTTAGTGACCATCAGGTAAGCTTGTTGGAGATTGTAAGATGCAAGTAAGCTTTAATAAGCATACTGTTAAAGAATTACCAGAATTGAAAGCCTTTTCTTTGTTGCCATGCAGAGAATATTTACATAACTAGAAAACGTATAAGCCTTAGGTATTGAAATGCATATGACAGTATTTGTAATAAAGGACAGGATTATAGTATTTTCAGAAGCTCATTACATTTGTTGGAGACTTGCAGTCATCTTTGCAGGCTTTACCCATAAACTAAACAGAATGCCAATCCATCACGTGTGGTCCATAACTTGTGCAGTAATCCTTTAAGGAATTTATCTTGAGCTTGTTTCTTGTTTGCTATTCATTTTTTACTTTGATCATGTCTTCCCCACGAAACAAGTAGATAGGTGTTGTCAGGCAGCATGTCTTTTTTGGATAAGAAACATTTTTACAAGTGGGGGTATCACACAGAGATTGCTACTTTCAGCATGTTACTTGGTAATTTTATAAAGCTGAATATAAATTATAATTAGAACTGCAGTGCAAGGAGAAATGGTTTGAGTTGAGTGCTTCTTGTTTTTTTTTTATACTTGGTTTTGACTGGCATTCCAGTAATATATTTAAAAAGTAATTTATTTTTTCATGCCTCACAACCTTTGTGTTTCCATCTAGATATCAAGTAAGTTGTCATGTAGCCAATGCATTGAAATATTTTTTTCTTCTACACTTCATTTTGTATTGGTTGGACTCTCATAATGACGGTTTGACACCCAGGGCAGCTTATTGAATTAAAGTTCCAGTTGTTGTGGTTGTGAGCATAGCCCCACCTCTTTCTAGTTGGCCACACCCTTCCCATTGGCCCCACCCATTCAGCTGTCTCCTGCAACCCCCCTTTAATTTGAAGTCACCAGCCACTACTGCAAGAGAATAATATCTGGCTTTGTTAGTTTGTTGACCTTACAAATCCCAGCCACTGGGGATGCACAAGCCAGTGCATTTCTTTGTGCCAGTCCCAAGCCCGGATAAATGGGGAGGGTTGTGTCAGGAAGGGCATCCGGCATAAAACTTCACCAAATAGTTTCATGTGGACACCAGTTGATATTTCCATACCAGATCAGTTGAGGCCCGGGTTAACAACGACTGCCACCAGTACTGTTAGCCAACAGGGTGCTGGCAGAAATTGGGCTACTGTTGGCCGAAGGAAGAGAAGAGGTGGAAGGCATGGCCAAAAGCAGGAAGAGAGGAGAAAGGCTAGGACTGTGGTAGTGAGGGTCGGAACTTTGAATGTTGGCAGTATGACTGGTATAGGGAGAGAGCTAGCTGATATGATGGACAGAAGGAAGGTTGGTATATTGTGTGTGCAAGAAACCAGATGGAAGGGGAGTAAGGCGAGGTGTATCGGAGGTGGGTTTAAATTGTTTTACCATGGTGTGGATGGCAGGAGAAATGGCATAGGAGTTATTCTGAAGGAACAGTATTCTAAGAGTGTTTTGGAGGTGAAAAGAGTGTCAGATAGAGTGATGTTTATGAAGCTGGAAATTGATGGTGTAATGATGAATGTTGTTAGTGCATATGCTCCACAAGTTGGGTGCGCAATGGATGAGAAAGAAAAATTTTAGAGTGAATTGGATGATGGTGATGACTGTACCCAAGGGTGAGAGACTAGTGACTGGAGCAGATTTCAATGGGCATGTTGGTGAAGGGAACAGAGGGGAAGAGGAAGTGATGGGTAGGTATGGTGTTAAACAAAGGAATGCAGAAGGTCAGATGGTAGTGGATTTTGTGAAAAGGATGGACATGGCTGTGGTGAATACGTATTTTAACAAGAGGGAGGAGCATAGGTTGACATACAAGAGTAGAGGAAGATGCACACAGGTGGATTATATCTTATGTAGGAGGGCCAGTTTGAGGGAGATTGGAAACGTTAGGCAGCATAGGATGGTGGTTTGTAGGATGACGTTGGTGATCAAGAAGAGGAGGAGGAGTTTGAGGGCAGCACCAAGGATCAAATGGTGGAAATTGAAAAAGGGTAATTGTGAAGTGAAGTTCAGGGATGAGTTAAGACAGGCACTGTGTAGCAGTGAAGAGTTACCAAATAGCTGGGTAACTACAGCAGAGCTAGTAAGAGAGACTGCTAGAAAGGTGCTTGGTATGACATCTGGACAGAGGAAGGATGACAAGGAGAGATGGTGGTGGAATGAGGAAGTACAGGAGAGTATACAGAGAAAGAGGTTGGGAAGAAAAAGTGGGATTGTCAGAGAGATGAAGAAAGTAGACAAGAGTATAAGGAGATGAGGTGCATGGCAAAGAGAGAGGTGGTGAAGGCTAAGGATAAGGCATATGAAGAGTTGTATGAAAGGCTGGACACTAAGGAGGGAGAAAAGGACCTGTACCGATTGGCTAGACAGAGGGACCGAGCTAGGAAAGATGTGCAGCAGGTAAGGGTGATAAAGGATAATGAGGGAAACATACTCACAAGCGAGGAGAGTGTGTTGAGCAGATGGAAAGAGTACTTTGAGGGGTTGATGAATGAAATGAATGACAGGCAGAGAAGGTTGGATGATGTGCGGATAGTGAATCAAGAAGTACAATGGATTAGCAAGGAGGAAGTAAGGATAACTCTGAAGAGGATGAAGAATGGAAAGGCTGTTGGCCCAGATGACATACCTGTGCAAGCATGGAGGTGTTTAGGTGAAATGGCAGTGGAGTTTTTAACCAGATTGTTTAATGAAATCTTGGAAAGTGAGAAGATGCCTGAGGAATGGAGAAAAAGTGTTTTGGTACTGATTTTTTTTTTTTTAAGAATAAGGGTGATGTGCAGAGCTGTAGTAACTACAGAGGGATTAAACTGATCAGTCACAGCATGAAGTTATGGGAAAGAGTAGTGGAAGCTAGGTTAAGAAAGGATGTGATGATTGTGATCAGCAGTATGGTTTCATGCCGGGAAAGAGCACTACAGATGCGATGTTTGCTCTGAGAGTGTTGATGGAGAAGTACAGAGAATGTCAGAAGGAGTTGCATTGTGTTTTTGTAGACTTAGAGAAAGCATATGACAGGGTGCCTAGAGAGGAGTTGTGGTATTGTATGAGGAAGTCAGGAGTGTCAGAGAAGTATGTAAGAGTGGTACAGGATATGTACGAGGGTAGTGTGACAACAGTGAGGTCTGCTGTGGGAGTGACGGATGCGTTTAAGGTAGAGGTGGGGGTTACATCAAGGATCTGCTCTGAGCCCTTTCTTATTTGCAATGGTGATGGGCAGGTTGACAGACGAGATCAGACAGGAGTCCCCGTGGACTATGATGTTTGCAGATGACATTGTGATCTGTAGTGAGAGTAGGGAACAGGTGGAGGAGACCCTGGAGAGATGGAGATATGCTCTAGAGAGAAGAGAAATGAAGGTCAGCAGGACTAAGACAGAATATATGTGTGTGAATGAGAGAGAGGATAGAGGAATGGTGAGGATGCAAGGAGTAGAGCTGGTGAAGGTGGATGAGTTTAAATACTTGGGGTCAATAGTTCAGAGTAACGGTGAGTGTGGAAGAGAGGTGAAGAAGAGAGTACAGGCAGGATGGAGTGGGTGGAGAAGAGTGTCAGGAGTGATTTGTGATAGACGAGTACCTGTAAGAGTGAAAGGGAAGGTCTACAAGAGGGTAGTGAGACCAGCTATGTTATATGGGTTGGAGACAGTGGCACTGACAAAAAGGCAGGAGTTTGAGCTGGATGCGGCAGAGTTAAAGATGTTAAGATTTGCACTGGGTGTGACGAGGGTGGACAGGATTAGGAATAAGTATATTAGAGGGTCAGCCCAGGTTGGAAGGTTTGGAGACAAAGCCAGAGAGGCAAGATTACATTGGTTTGGACATGTGCTGAGGAGGGATGCTGAGTATATTGGGAAAAAGATGCTAAGGATGAAGCTACCTGGTAACAGGAAAAGAGCAAGGCCTAAGATAAGGTTTATGGATGTGGTGAGAGAGGACATGCAGGTGGTTGGTGTGACAGAGCAAGATGCAGACGACAGGAATAAATGGAAACAGGTGATCCACTGTGGCGACCCCTAATGGGAACAGCCGAAAGAAGATGATGATGATGATGACAAATCCAATATTCAGTTTTGTAGGTAGGAATAACAAATGTTGATGCAGTATCTACGTTCAGTTATTTTTATCCGATTTAAACATCCCACAATGATGCCCATTACATGTGTAAGCTGCACTATTAGTAGGAATTTCAGAAAAAAAAAACAGAGGAACATATAGGTTTTGCCTTTTTGGAGCAGATAGTTTTAAGTACTGAGTGTTAATTGCACTTGTTATAATTTGAAGTGCTGATGCTTAGAAGCTAACTTCACTGTTTTAGTACTATATGAAAGGTCAGTGGCTACTGAAAATCTCAAGTTGTGGAATATCAGCAGTATTGCATGAATGTTGTACTGTATTTGTGTTGTTAAATTTTAACTGTAATTTCTGTGATGTGTTTTGAAGGATCATGCATTGTTCCATGGGAACAAGTGCAGGGCAAACCCCAGAAGCAAACCCACATAGTGAAACCATAATACCAACAAGCTTTATAATAAAAAAGAAAAGAATTTTGACCAAAAGTAAGAAGAGAACTTCCCAGAATGTAACAGCCCTTGTTACTGAAATAACTCAGGTGTTTAATAACATCCACCAAAGCCAAGTTTGAGGCTAAAACAGCTACCCAAGCCAAAGACAACCTCAAAGCATTTTTTAGTTAATGTTCATAATCTCAAAAGCACAACACAGCAATGCATTGAGCCGATTGTGAGAGATGTTACCTATACTGAGGCTAAAGATATAGCTAACCTATTGGCCATTAAATTTAGCACTAACTTTACTCCTCTCTCCCCCTCCATCTGCCACTCAATACATATACCTGGAACTGGGCTCGCCTTTAGCTATCTCCAAAAGTGCTATCAAAAGGTAAAAAAAAAAACTCCACCGATGAGTTCTGACAGCATCTCTGGATGCACCTTAAATAGCAATGAAACATGAGTTAGCCACACCAGTAACAACACCGTTCAATCTTGGCCTCCATAAAGATTTTGTACCAAATAAATGGAGAGAGCTATGGTAATTTTCTTGCACAAGGGAGGACCTTGCACAGACCTAGTCAGTCATACACACTTAAGTCTGACTAGCCTTATATACAAAGCTATGGAAAGACCTATCATGGAATTAATCAATCAAGACATAAGGAACCTCCAAACACTAGGCCCACTTCAATTTGAGTTCATCAAGGGTAGGTCATGCTTACTAAGCTTGGTGGATTTTTTGAAAAGGTCACCAAAGCAATGGAGGAAGGCAAAATGGTACACCCCGCATACCTTGAACTGGAAAATGGTACACACCACATACTGTGACTTGGCCAAAGCATTTGGCACAATTCCCTTTTCAGGCATAGTAGAAAAGCTAAATAAACTAGGAATAAACCCCTACATCACTTGCTGGATTGCCAACTGGCTCAAAGGTACGGCATAGGTAATCAAAATAGGGCAAGTTACTATCACAAAGAGACCAGTCAACAGTGGAGTCCCACAGGGTTCTGTGCTGGGACCCCTTCTGTTTGGCATCTATGTTTCTGAAGTAAAAGCCAATATCAATCAGCTCTGGCTGACTAAGTTTGCAGATGACTGCAAGCTAAGAGCAGTCTTTGAATCCCCAAATGACTTAGCCTTCCTGCAGAAGGTTTGTCTCAAATAAATAACTTGTGTCAAAATCATGGTCTGAAATTAAATGCCCAAAAATGCATTATTGTATCCTTTGGGAAGTTATCTACCCCAGGGAACTTCCACATTGACAATACACCCCTAAGAGATAACCCATTTTTTCAGGATTTGGTACTTATGTGGACAGTGACCTTACTTTTGACCATGTATTTATTGTTGCAAGGAAGTCCTTCTATACTGCACATATTATAAACAAAGTGATTGTGTCTAGATCTAGGGATGTCATTGCCCCCCTTTACTCAGCCTTTATCAGGCCATTCATTGAATATAATGCCCTCTCTGGCATGTATCTGTGCAACACATGCAACAACTGAAACACCCATCGTGACACCTTACTAAATGGATACAAGGCATAAACAAAATGCCCTACACTGACTGACTCAAAGCCATACCACTACAGCTGGTATCCTACAGACTGCTAAGAGGGGACCTGTGTCTGGCATGGAAGGCATCTTCTGCCCCATTACTGATGGATTTACTGCACATCAGCAAGTCAAATGGCATCAGAAATACTCAATTTAGAGATCAAAACCTCTTCTGCAACATCAACAGAATGGCTTTTGAACAGACTCCCCACCCATGTAAAACAAAGTTCATCCCTGTCATTAAAAAAAAAAAATAAAAATCTTAGCTCTATTGGTGGGAAAGAAAATTTATCACAAGACTGCCCCTTGTACTACTAATAGACAGATGCAGCTCATAAATGGTTTATCCCATGCATGGGTCCCCTCAAATTATCTATGGTATGATCCCAGTTATCCTTATGAGGGGTATTATATAATTATTGGCCATGAGATGGATAAGACCAGTCTGTAATCAAATAGGATAGGTTATTTCAAGCCCAAAAAGAGAAATTGGCTAGGATTAAAATGGTCCTCAAGGGAAGACAGCCTTGTATTTACCTTTGAACCTGTTTGCTGGGCTTATAATCATAATGCTTTTGTGAGTCAGATTAAAAGTATGGTGATACAATAACTGTTTGATTTTGATCATCTCAAGTGTGAACCCATGTTCATGTTGAAAACACTACTAGAGAGCAGACTGTAAATTTTATTATGTGCTGTTTACATCTTATATGTAATAAGATATGTTGCTGTCACTGTTTCAATCTGTCGGCACTAGTTCTGCTTCCTTGTTTATACTTTGTTACATCAGCATACTCTTTTATAAATGTGAGTTCTAGGTGATTGTGATTTACTGAAGGATATACTCAGGGAAGAAATTTTACACAGTACACCTACACTATTTTATAATTTGTAATATAATGAAATATCTCACTCCAACTTTTTTATACTCCTTTTATGACATGAAAATATTTACGTACCTGTGAACAATAAAATAAGTGAAATCTCAGTAACTGTGATATCCTGCTACTATTTTAACTATACTTGTAGCTGAATTGAAGAAATGCAGTATGACAGCTCCAAGCTGGATGGGACAATATATTTACCAGCCTGTGATTCTGCACAGAAACATTTCACTTCACTGAGCATGATGATGTTAGATGGTACTGAACACTTGCTTGCGCAGATTTGCACAATATTTGTCACATGAGAGACTGAGTCACTGCAAGAAGCTATTGATATGAGCCTTTTGCTGTCAAAGAAGTGACTTACTTACAGCTAATATTAACATTTGGGCTGCCTGCCCATATTTTAAAAGTTTACAACTGTTTAGAGATTCTTGTCTTTGGAGAGAAGGGGAACTTGCAGCTTTCTGAACTATTATTTGCAGGAAGTCAGCTAACACTAAGAGTTTCTACTAGCTGCTGGTTGACTTTACCTTCCTAGTATTTCTACTGTATTGTTAGACTGTTTCATTGTTTGAGTAGAGCTGTCTACCACATAGCACTATGGTAGTTCAGACTAGATAGTAGTTAGTGTGTGCCTTTTTTGAAATTCCCTTCCTAGTGACTTAAACCAATGTACTCTGTTATCTTATTCATACCTGTTAGATAGCATTTACCCTAAGTACAACACTGTTCAAATAATTAATAAACACAAACAGCAAACTTGGAAAAACACAAAGGATCCAGAGCAGCTAGCTTCCGCAAAAAAACAAATATAGCCACAGAACAGCAGGAGTCTTTAATTGTGTTAAGCGCTTTTCGTCTGCTTAGTAAGCAGACTTCTTCGGACATAACAAACAGTACACAAACAAGCTTTTATATATTCAAAAAGACGTCACAAATTCATTAATTAATCAATCGATTAATTAAAATGTTAAAAATTCAAAAATTTAAAAATTTAAAGAAAGCTTACTTCAATGTGTTTACCATGGCATAACCCCACTAAGCTCACCTATTAATGCGTTTACAAAATCGTATTAAGAATCCAAAGCCAGCACTATCAAATTAGTTGTTGTTACAAAATTTTGAATAAACAAATAATACACCAAGTTATTTCATCGTAGTAAAAATGAATAACTTTAAATATGTATTGTTATAAAATTAAAATATTATGAACATTAAAAATATAAATATAAATATAAGCTAGATGTCACTGAAATGTCTGTAGTAATTGATGTCTAAAAAGGTATAGAGACACCAATACAAAGGTGGAAATATGAAGTATAAAGTAAAATACATTCTTACACCTAAGGGGAGTAAGAATGTATAAGTGTATACACATATGTAAAATGTAATATGTGGTGAAACTTGTGTATGAAATATACAGTAAGTAAGTAATAGTAAATATGAGTTCACCACTTAAATTTGTCACTTTAAATTAACAAGTACATATTAAACATATTAACCATGTTTCTTATTTAATGCCCTGCCTCATAAGGCTCCTTAATTTTAATATACAACTAATGGAACAACTATCATTCAGTCCTGGGTATGAATAAGCGTTTAATCTGATCTGCCATTTAAGTTCTAATTCTTCAAGTAATAAATGTGAAGGAGCAACCCTCTTATTTTCTAGTACCTGATCGATAACTGTAAATTTGAAAGAGTGGTCACTGAACGTAGTAATGTGTTTGGCTAATGCATTTACTTGTTTTTTCTTTTTTATTGCGTATTGATGTTCATATACCCATTCACGTAACTTACGCTCAGTCTTACCCACGTAAAAGCCTGGACATTTCTGACATTGAGCTAGGTACACAACCATACGGGTATTACAATTAGCCCTACATCGCATTTCAAAGCACTTATTATTTATAGAGAATCTGTTAGACTCATGTATGTACTTGCAATAATTGCAATTTTGGCATTTATACATGCCTGGTGTCCGTGTGGGGTTACTGTCTGGACATTCAAGTAGTGTTTTCAAATTTTTACCTCTCCTGAAAGTTATTTCTGGTTGGCAACCTACCTTACTATACACTATGGAGTTTTATTTTTAAATATATCCCAATTCTTCTTAATGATGTCAATAAGATAATAACTATTAATATGATATGTTAAAATTAATCTGGGATTGGTACTCTGAGTGGAACCTTGACTAGTTATTCCTAAGTCAGAGGCAAGACTGCTACTAATCTCTCCATTGGGAACTGTCTTCAATATAGGTTGGTAAATACCTCTAAGTCTTTTGTTACTCACTTCTTTGACTAAGTTGTCTAGTAAGTGTGGTGGGTAACCTCTATGTAAAAACATATTGGTTAGTAATTCACACTCACTATGGAAATCTACATCTAGGCTAACAATTCAAGCTGCTCTTACAAGTTGTCCCTTAACTACCAATCTCTTCTGGTAGTTCGGATGACAACTGCTGTAATGTAAAAAAGAATTAGAGTGTGTAGCTTTCCTATATATGCTTGCCACATATGCTTTTAGATCGTAGTTTTTAACCAACCAAATGTCCAAGTAGGCAATAGCAGTACTACTAAAAAGCGAAGTGAAAATTAAAAAGTCTGTAGAGGTGTTAAAGGAGTCCAAAATCATATTGCTTTCAGGTTCTTCGCCTTCAAGCAGTATGAAAATGTCGTCCAAATAACGGGTGTAGTACCTTATCTTTTCCATCAATATACTGTTGTTAAAGATGTATTCTCTTTCCCAATGGGCCATAACCATGTTGGCTATACTAGCTCCACAGGGCGAGCCCATGGCCACCCCGACTTTTTGTAGATAAAAATTATCACCTAACATGAAGTAGTTGTTATTTAGTATTAATTCCAACAATTCGATGACCAATGAAATTTCGGTTACAGTAGCATTATTTCTCTTCTTCTTCATTGTTTGAGTAGAGCTGTCTACCACATAGCACTATGGTAGTTCAGACTAGATAGTAGTTAGTGTGTGCCTTTATTGAAATTCCCTTCCTAGTGACTTAAACCAATGTACTCTATTATCTTATTCATACCTGTTAGATAGCATTTACCCTAAGTACAACACTGTTCAAATAATATTTTCTCTCTTTACTGCACTGTCAGAGATTTTCCATCCTTACAGCTCTGCTTAGATAACTATCAGCCTCACACCACTTCCTACTTTTTGTGTTTCTTCTACAAATGCACAGATTGAAAAATTGCAGCACCCTAGCCTGCATTGTTCTAATATATCTGCATTTATAAACTGTATTTTCATTACATTGTTTTCTTTATCTTGGCTACACTGTTTGTTTTCACCTACTGCACTATTTCAGAAATTCTGGCATCATTTCTGTGCTGCTCAGCCACTGCATTGTTAATTTGTGGCAATTATGAGTCCACTGCTCAGTCATACTATAATATAGTGTTATATAGTATTTACTGTATACATCATGCTGCACTTATGTTAATTAATACCATACTAATACTATACATCTTACAGTACTATTTACTGTATATATCATAATATCATACTGCTCTTATGTTAATTACCATACTAATACTGTACAATTTAGAATACTACTTACTGTATATATCAGGCTACACATTAATTATTACCATACTAATACTGTACTATTAAGTGTACTATTTACTGTGTATATCATGCTACACATGTTAAATATTACCATACTAATAATGTACTACTTAAAGTACTATTGAATGTAGTATTTTTAGTGAGCTCTGGTACTCTACACAGTGCATTATTTGGCTGAGCCGAGTACTAATGCACTATTTAACACAAATAAAAAGATACTAATACTGGGCGACTTAACTGCAGTTTCAGCTGATTGAAAGAGTATTACATTCATATGTTACTAAACATTCTCTCACTTTGGGTAATATGGATTTGCAGCTCTTACCCTTTCTGTATCCAGTTTCATAGCACTCGATGGTTTGAGGTAGTGTACCAAGCCTCATGCTTACTGAAAACATTTACTGCAGCCCCAGCATTGCTCGTTCTGTGACAAGTATACGTACTTAATGAACCTGGAGATTTTCCACTCACAAGACTGTGCAGTCAGTAAGTAAGACCTGCACACTATCACATTACAAAGTACTACCACCACTACACTTATGTGTGCCAAGGTGGTTAAGAAGTTATTTTCCAAGCATCCGAAAATTAGAACAAAGAACTGTCAGCCACCAGACTATATCTTTACATTATCAGCACACACATCACCCTGCCTCAATGAGTCACAAAGGTCCATGTCACAACCTTTTGAAGTGTATAACTGACACATTCACTATAGCAAAAGTTTTGTTAATTGTGACTGACTGTATTGTAAGGCACACTGACATTTCCCTGAGACTGAAAAAAAAAAGCATGATAGTTTGTTGTCTTTCAGGAGTCAAGATCCTGGATGTTGACAAATCTCTTAGATCTCTACATTCTGACAACTATAACTGTTGGTAGCCTACCTGGGAGTGAATGACCTTAATTGCTGCACCCCAAGGGGAAATACAGAAGGATATGACTGAACTTGCCAAGTATATGTCGGAGGCAGAAATGTAACTGGTTTGAATGATGCCAAAATTCACAGATAAGATAACTGGCTTGAATAGCTGGCATTTTGGCTTGTGTCATTCTAAGGAGATCCAGTACATACCTGCTTGGGACAAGATATCTGACACACATTCCTAGCTTTTCAAAGATTGGGCTTACCCTCTGTTTCCAAGACTTTCTCACTTTGGCTAACATACTTGCTGTACCCATAGTGCCTTTGCTTAAAATGTCTGCCTACGTGACATTCACGAATAACAAAGTCCAACTTGGAACACATTAATGTGCATATACTCAGTGCCTAGTCTTACCAAAAAAGAGCGTCAGGTGCTCCTGCAATTCAAACACACTCATTTATATATATATATATATATATATATATATATATATATACACACACACACATATATATATATATATATATATATATATATATACATACATACACGTGTAGTAACACAGAATTAGTTTCAATGCAGTGAAAGCACGTTCCCTTTGGTTTAGTGCCAATCAAGCATTCAGTCCATTGAATAAGTACAGGGAAGTGTTAGTTTTTGTCAGAGAACCCTTTACATTAAGACAAATTCCTAGAAATTTTGGAAATACAAATCAATATAGATAAAATCAACTATCACTTCATAGCCAGCTACAGATCACTCTCCATGTCCCTCACAGATCATGATAGCTACATTAATCTCACAATGAATATCCATATAAACCTGGAAACCATTTTTAATTTTGAGAGTCATTAGTGCCAGTCCCAGAACAGTGAGACACAATGAGTGAAAATATGAACTTAGATACAAGACATCCAAGATCACTGTATTTTGGAGTATTCCCTTTTTTCCTGAGGTATGAACATCTCAATGTTTTTATATATAAGTGACGGGGATTTATGTGACAGGATGGTTGCCCCATGCCCCCCTTCAAAATAAATAAATAAATAAATAAATAAATAAAGGAGAATCACAATTTTCAACATTCAGTGTTCTCTTGTATTTTCATATTTTTCCATAATTCCAGGACTCAGAATTGAGAGTTTCACATTTAGAATATGGAATCTATAAACCATAAGACAGTTATTCTAGGTGACTTCATTACCCTACAATAAACCTGTGCATTTAGACTGCAAATCAAAAGCGTGCCTACTGCTTCCTTGACTATGTCATTCAGACTATACTCCATAATTTTAATGACTCATTCAGACTATCCTGCATAATCTTTATACTCCTTCTTAAGAGTAATAGTTAAGCCAACCCAGGCCCAACAACTAACTCCCTTTGCTCAACATCAGAATTACTCCCTTCCTATACTGGCCAGTCCCCACCTCAATGCATATAGAATCAGAAACAAGCTAAACCACATAAATTCTTTTATTTCCCGGCACAACTCAGACATTCTATCAGCCACAGAATCCTAGGTCAAGAAAGACTCCCTCAACTTCCAGCACTTTCTATCCTCCAACAAGTATATCAGTGATGCCAGACAAGGCAAGTGATCAGGTGGAGGTTTTCTAATTTTGTACAGGAATAACCTAAACCCAATAGTCATTGCACAAGGAAACTCCTCCTCAGATTCTGGTCCTAACTGGATTCTCCTAAAATTTTCATCGCACAGAGGCAAACCACTAGTGAACATGACAGCCTATCTACTATCCTTCCATCCCTAAATAAATTCAAATCACTCATCACTAATGTCCTTCATAACTTTATCAAAAATAATAACATAATCACCCACTTTCATCTGACGTGGATGATTTCCTTGCAGACCTACATCTCCTTCAACTAGTAAAAGAAACAAAAAGACCTAACCTCGGGTACTCCAAACACTCCACATTTGACCAGATTATTACTAACATACCAAATTCCATTGCCAATACAAACATTCTGCCACCGTCGGTAAGTGACCACTGCCCAATCATCTTTACAGTTGTCAACCATCCTACAAAACCACCACCAATATTAAAAGGCTTCAGAAAATAGTAGCACAGATATAGATGAACTCAGAGACTTTGTCACAGCCCACAACTGGAACCATATACTCTTTTTCATGACCTTAATAGAGCATCTGTAAGACTAACCAACTTTCCACTCCAGCTACAAGGTAAATTCTTCCCATTTACCCACAGGCTTTATAAAACAAACAAAACTGAATGCCTATCCACTAAACTCAAACATCTTTTAACTCTAAAGGATAAAGTATAGTAAAAATGGAAACAGACCCCCCCACAACTGACAACTGCACCTCCTTTGTAGTCTTGTGTACCCTAGCCAAGAAGTCTGTCAGAAGGCACAAAAGAAATCTCCAAGCAAAGAAACAAATTACTCTATTACATTTCCCCAAACACTTTTGGAAGGAGGTTAACCTACTTACAGGAAGAAGTCCTCATCGTGATACACCATCTGCAAACACCATTCAATGTGGTTCAGCAAAACATTCTCCAGAATATTTCCTTAAAGAATTTACCAATCTCCCATTAACAAGGATGGTACAGTGGTGCAATGGTAGCATTGTTGCTCACAGCAAGAGGTTCTCTGGTTTGATTCTCAGCTAGAGTGCCTTCTGAGAGAAGTCTGCATGTCTTCCCTGCGTTTATGTGGATTTCCTCCCATGCTTCAAAGACATGTGTCTGGAGTGTTTCTCCCTGGGTCTCTGCTGAAAGTTGTTTTGCTTTCCAAGTCAGACTTTCCTGGTAAACAAATGTTAAATAAATAAACTCCACACTTCCCACAGATCATGGATTGCCCATTCACTCCATTCTTCTGGGAGTGAAGAGGGTGCCTCTTGGATCTGACAACATAACCCCCTGGTTCTTATATCACTGCAGAGTAGCTATGTGTCTCTCACACCCACAGATTATATAATTTATGTCTCACACAAAACATCATGCCAGAGATTTGTTAAACTGCTCTAATTAAACCCTTCACAAAGCAAACCAACCCAAAAGATACCTGTCATGTCACTCCAATATCAATCCTCTCAATTCTTGGCAAACGTCTTGAAAAGATAGTCTACACCCAACTCTCCTTCTATATCCAGCAGTACCACCTGCTCTCCTCTAAACAACATGGATTCTGGGCTGAATGAAGTACTATGACAGCACTTTGGTCCTTAACTGATGATATCCTGCTAAACTTTCATAGCAGCCTCCTTACAGATGCCTTATTTATAGATCTAACAAAGGTATTTGGTCCTTACTGACCACTATCTTCTCAAAAACAAACTATATGAAATGGGTATTAGTTCAGATGCTGCTCCCTGGTTTAAACTTCCTCACTGATCAATACTTCAGAGTTAAAATAGGATCCTCCCAATAAGACTTTGCACCTATTACCAAAGGTGTACCACAAGGATCCATTCTTGTCCCGCTCCAGTTCTTCATATTCATTAATACACTTCCTTGTGACCTTCCCATTTCCCACTTATCCTCTATGTTGACCATATGGTCATTTACCAGTCAGATTACTCTCACACCAACACTCAAAGCCAACTCTAGTCAGACTTAGTTGAGCTCTACTAAAGGCTCATAAACTAGAAACTACTTCTCAACCCCATCAACACCATAACTATGCTTTTTGGAACATCACAGAAAATTCACCTATTATCTGACAATTTACTCTCTTTGATCTGGAGTAAATTTGTGGAGTTGGAGTAGTTTGTAAAGTTGGAATCCTAAAATTAGGTTAGATCTTTTTTTATTGGTAGCCATTTGGCTTTTTCTACAGTAATTCCACTGAGACAACCACCACCTTCAAATACCTAGGACTATGGCTTGATCAGTAACTAAACTTCCATGTCCACACAGACAAAGTGAGAGCTAAAATAAATTCCCTTCTCTTCTGGGCCAATAAGGTCTCCCGTTTACTATCTGAACCAGCCAGAAAAAAACATTGGCAAAGACGTTCTCCTTTCTCAACTTGAATATGGGCTTCTGATTTTTGCTTCTGTCTCCAAGAATCTGCCTATTCATTATAAACTCACATCTCTGTGAGTATCATTGTATTACAGTAGAAAAAGCCAAATGGCTACCAATAAAAAAAGATCTAACCTACTTTTAGGATTCCAACTTTACAAACTACTCCAACTCCACAAATTTACTCCTGTTGCAGCTAGACTTCACAGAAAAACCTCCTCATACAACATGAGAAACTACTCACAAGCCACACCAACTGTCATTAACCCTAGAACCAAACTCAACAGTCTTAAACATGTTTTCTTCTCTCAGGCACCTACTCTTTGGCAAGCTTTCCCCATCAATATTAAGGAAATCAACACTTATTCCAAATTCAGAATGCAAATCAAAAAGCACTTCTTCATCCAAACCACATGTTCCTGCTTCAACACAGGACATTTCATCTAACCTATCTCTTTTCTGAGTCTCTTCTCCTCCTATATCAAAATTCACTGAAGATTGACCCATTTTTTAACTGAAGTATTTATTGTACAGTACACACTGCTTGATTATACACTGCACTATGTCACTGGAATATATATATATATATATATATATATATATATATATATACACACACACACACACACACACACACACACACACACACACACACACACACACACACACACACACACAGTTGTTTCTATGCAATTAATCTGACCTATTCAGTTATTCCTTATATTTCTGTATTTTTGTTTGTGAAATATTTTGTATTTCACCTGGGCGGAGTCTAAAATTGGTCAGTATTGATCAGTGCACAAGTTTGGGAAACAAATATAACTAACTAACTAACTAACTAACTAACTAACTAACTAACTAACTAACTAACTAACTAAATGTAAATGCAAAGTACATAGAACATATTGCAAACATCCCTTCTTGGGGACACAATATTCTGGATATTGTTCACTTATTAATGTCTTCTCTTATACAGCTCAGCAGTCATCACCATCCATCATCAAATTGGTGGCATTTACATAAAAGAATGGAAGCCCACCCAACATACACACACACACGCACACACACATACACACACACACACACACACACACACACACACACACACACACACACACACACACACACACACACACACACACACACACACACACACACACACACACACACACACACACACACACACACACCAGACAAATACATCAGTATTCAGGGACTTCACAAAACCAAATCTTCTGCAGCTACTTAGTGTCAGAAATAATTTCCATAGCCTCCCTACCCAGGCAGTGAGCCATAGGCTCTTCCTCCAAATTCTGTTCTCTCTGATTAGCTGCATAGAGAAAGCTGTACAGACTATTCCAAATACACAAGAATTTTTGAAAACAAACCCCTGTGGTGCAACACTCATCTGAATAAACTTTACTACAAAATAAAAATGGCAGTGTTAAATTCTTATAGGCAGTCATATACTCCCCATCTTAAGAAGGCATTCTCACATGCTAGCAAAGAAATTAAAAAACAGTAGTCAGAAAACAGAGATGATTATAACCTCAGAATAGCCACTGATGCCAAAAGTAATTATAAATCCTTATTTTACCATGGCAGGAAATTAAGAAACAATATCCATGGCTGGATTCAAAATTGATTCAGAATCACACCTCCCATTGTAATCCCAAAGAATCCCAAAGAATCAACTGATATTGTTTCTAACAAAATTGCTAGGAACTTCACCTCACCCCCATAATAACTGCCCCTCCCAATTGCACAGCCCGTGATTCCCCCCACAATAATAATGGGACAAGTGCTAGCAGCCCGTTATTGATGCAGCATAATTTAGATCTTGGTGATCTGTATAACAACCACCCTGTTTCTAACCTTCCTTTTGCAGGTAAGGTTATTGAAAAGGTTGTTTAGTTACATTTGACTCATTTCTTCAAGACTGCTGTGTCCATGATTCATTAGAGCCAGGTTTCATCACTAGACATGGCATTTAGCCCTCACAGGGATTTTTAATGCTCTCCTGATGGTAAGGCATCAGCCATATGCCTCTGTTCTGATCCTCCTTCAGTATTTGATCCAGCTGACCATGACAGTTGTCTGGACTATAAGCAAATTTACTGTGGGGCTACTCATACTGTCCTGAGATGGTTTGCCTACTTCCTCACAGGATGTACTTATCTGTTAAGATTTTGGGTTCATTTTTATTTGCTTTTATTAGTTCTATTTAAAAAGTAATAAAATGCTTTAACCATAAATATCTTACATAATAAAAAGAATAAATAAGTGAATATTCTTCATCTCATCTTGTTAAATGCAGAGTTCCATGAGTTCAGGTTTAGGACCATTGTTAATCTTTGTGTATATGCTCTCATTAGGTGAACTGTTAGGAGAAATGCCTTCAGTTTAATTGTTACTCTGATGATATGGATACATGACTACCTCTCCTTCCTTCAGGGCAGTTTTTCTACTGTGGCTTTCTTAGATGAAGATCTAGAATGATTCAGAAATGCATGTCTGTCAATCTTCTACATTTTAACACATCAAAGGCTGTTGTCATGTTATCCATGCCACCCTAAGGGATATAAATTGTTCAACTTTAAATCTGACCATTATTTATAATAGTGTTAGGCTGGCATTTATAAAGACTCACTTTTGTTGTTAGACTCATAAGGCTGTGGGTTCTGTTTTCACTTTGGGTGAAGGTATTCCTTTTCCATTTACTGACAATGATGTGTAGCACTGCAGGGGGAGGGGACTGCATTCCTGAGTGTGTCATCCTTCAGATTAGACATTAAACCAAGGTCCCATCAGCCTGAGCTGGACCTTTTCAAAACAGTATAAGAACTTCAAAGTTGTGCTGGCCAAATTTCCTCTAGTCGGTATGAATATCATCTCAGGTCTCCTCTGAAAGAGCTTACCGCCCAAGGAAGGTTAACCTGGGCAACAAAGGATAAATAAAAGAAAATAAATTAAATAAAAATTAAATAATGTTGCTGTGATTATTGTTGACAGATTGACTTTTAAGGACCAGTATCATCTTTTTTCAAATTCTCTTTTTTTTTCATTTACAAAATTTCTCTGACATCTAGCAACTTCTTCTTCCTGCTGTCTTCAATATCATCATCATTACTATAACTACCTTTATTAGGGATATCTAATAGTGCGCTTGATTGTTTGCAGCTGTTTCAGACTTCCCTGATTTAATTTTTTACAGCTATTCCTAGTTAATTTACATTTTATTCCAGTTCTCTGGAGTCCACACTAGCTGCCAGTATGATCATACATTACTTTTAAAACTTACGCTCCTCATCTCTGAGGTTGTTGAAGGTATTTAGGGTGTGACTGGTGACCTCAGATAATTTTTCATTCTGCTACTAGACTCCATACCTCTGGAAACCCCTGTCACATCAGTGGTGAAAATTCCCCAAGACATTGGGTTTTACAAATTATCATATTATGCAGTTCTAACAAATGGTCTTTTATTAATCAGCTCTGATATTATTGTTACTAATTTATTTTTTATTTCTATCTTGCTTTAAGTAATTAAGTAACCATGGTAGAGGACTGACCCACATGGACCTTTTTACACTAAGAATTACAGTGTGCAAATGGAATTTGAGGAAATCGAACCCTGGACCAAACAAACCAGCTCATTAACAGATCATAGCTTCAATCCCCTACATTATATATTTAATTGTAAGGGAGATTAGACTCAAGCAATATAATATATTTAAACTTGGACTGTTCTAAACTTTTAGTTTTTAAACACAAGAAACAAAAATCAAGACTGACAGACCAAGCAACACTGGCCAGTTGAGCAGAATACTTTATTGTCCCAGTTAAGTGCTTTTATCCTAAAAAAGGACTTCATCAGAACTTGGGAATACAGAAAATCATCTATTAAAGGTAGTAAGAATAAATCATTTTATGTCACCCAACTTATAAGTAAGCCCATGGCATCCAGGTCCAAGAAAGTCATATTGCCACTTTATTTGGTCCTTATCAGACCCACCATTGTTTATAATGACCCTTTTGTCATGTACCTGACCAGGCATAGACAACAGCAGGTATGCTTACAAAGGTCCTTTACTTGATGAGTCCTAGGTGTAAACACATTCTCTTATATGGATCATCTTAAAGCTCTGTCTCTATACTCTGTCTTCTACAGGCTACTCAGAGGTGATCTGTGACTGGGATACAAGGCATCTTCAGAGCCATCTCCGATGGACATTTTTCACATCCTCAAAATGAAGAACATCGGAACCCCTAGATCCAAATATTTAAATTTGGCTTGTGACATAAATAAGACATGCTGGTAAGACAGATGTGTGTCTCATAGAATCCCTATGCTCTGGAAGATTCTCCCCATCCATATGTAGCAGAGTCCATCCCTAACCCTATTAAAGTGTAACCTTGACCAATGAATGGGAAATAAGAAATTCACCACAGGTTTGTTCCACCATTCCACTAACAGACAGAGCAGACAGTAATAGCCAAACTAACCTACCCCCCACATAACCTCTAGAAATTTCTTAACATACACCCTCCTAATAAACACCTATGATGAATTGGGACACAACTGTGTTGGATTGCATGGCTAGACTTATAAAGGCCTTGCTGGTCATTAGCCTAGTATATACATATGAACCTATGAAGTACTCTTCTGAAATAATTATTTCATTTTTACCAAAAAAGTATTTTTGCTAGTTTGTTTGAATTTCTCCCAGTATTAATACTTTTGGAAATGTTGCTCATGCTATAAAGTTAACATACTCTTCTGACATCTCTAATTCGTTTACATTTTCATTAGGATGTCCTTATACGGAATGGTAAATAACAGAACTGTAATCTTAAACTCCATCTCTCTAGTTTAAAGGTATAGTTGATCTTTATTATTATAAATAATGTCTGCAGACTTTTAGTTAGTTATAAGGATAAACTTATGTTCATGTAAATATAGGTGGAAACATGCTTGACTCCATAGTATTGCTAGTACCTCTTTTTCAGTTTTAAGTATCATATTGTGACATCTGTCAAAGCACTGCTTATATGAGTTACTGACTCATAATGGCCAAAATAGTTATATTCACCCTTTCACCCAGTTCATAAAGATGGGTTCAGAGTGCACCATCACTTGGTGTGAAATTAGGCAATCTTTTTACTTTTTTTAGGCTTGATCATACTTTTCTATCTACAACCAAGGCATAGATTGCTTGTTGATATTTCTAAGTAGGTCTGTGAGTGTGGTAGTGTATTGTATGGCCAAGTGCGATATTTTTATACATGTGTGTACTGTTTTCAATAGTCAGGATTACACCAGTCTTTTACTATGCAGTTTTTCATGGATGACAAATATCCTAGAGCAGTGTGGTATTTTGCAAATTGTAAATTTTTGATAAAATCTACCTTATATGCATCAGGAGAAATGTTTTTTTATTGAGAATATAAAACTACAAAATTCTAACATGTTTTTGTCAAAATTCACATTTTCTTTATTATGTGTTTTATTTATCAATAATTTTAAGTAAATTTTAACTACATCATTGTAATAAAAATGTGTTTAAAATCATTATATCATAGAGATGAGTCCCTTACGATACACATGGCCTGGGTTCAGTTAGCAGACCAGAAGCTGGATGAGAAAAAGCAAGAAACTCTGACTACCATGGCTTAGAGCATTTATTAAATAATTAAAAACAAGGTAAGTGCTTTCACGGCTATTTGCTGCTTCATCAGACCTAAAAACAATAAAACCATTAATCTATTTGAATGATTTAGGTGAAACAACACAACCAATAAAAACAATTCAGTGAATAAAGGGTTTATACATGTTATCTAATTAAAAACCAAAAAATGACACACACCTTTTAACATTCATAAGTAACAAACCAATCAGGTTATAGAACCATTCTTCCTATCAAAGTACAGTGGTTCTACAACATTAACTTATCGCATCATTGAAACAGTGGATGAGACTTGAGAATAGGTATGAGTGATACAAGCCTAGGAAGCCTATAGGCTTGCAAATCTATTATCCATGTAAGTTCACTCTTTTCTGTTTCATTAATTTAATCACTGACCCAACACACTCAAATAAAATTTCCAGAATTAAGAACTTAAAAGTGTGCTTCCTGCCATATTCTATAACGTACCTTGCTATGGTGTTATTATTACTGTGATTTCTGATATCATTAATATGTTCTAAGATTCTAGCTTTGAACACATGATTCGACTTCCTTGTATAGAAAGCACTGCAAAGTAAACATCTAGCATAATAGATCACATTCTAAGTACAGCAATCGGCACAGAAATTAAACTCTATCTTAAAACCTGTCAATAGATGAGAAATACATAAACATGTTTGAATAGGGTCTATATTAGAACATCGAAGTTTCAGAACTTTGAATGTTCTAATATTGACCCTAGTAACCGAAAACTGATAACATTGAAAATTCATATTCAATATTTGGTGCAATATACTGTTAAGATCAATCTTTCTAATGTGCACTGTCACACTTTAGAAGTCCAACTTCTCCTGTTGCACTTGTGTTCCTTACACTATTCTCTAGAATGTGTAAATAAATAGGTAGGAATTCCAAAACACATACACACAACACAAACACACCAAACAAACAGCAATCCACACACATACACCTAAAATCTTACATCTAAACCTACACTAAACTGTACATACACCACTATCTACCCACTTACCTTAACCCAAACCCTAACCCTAAGGTCTGTCACTATCGCACACACACCTCACCCGCACCCTAACCCTAACTCACCTACCCCACCCTAACCCTCACGTCCACACAATCGCACACTTACCTGAACCCGACCCATAACTTTCCACCACAGAGCTGAAAATAGCAAAGCGACAGGAACGGGCAATTGAATTCTTTCCTTAGGAAAGAATTCGGTTTTCTGAAACTTTGTTATTTTCAGCTTTTGCTAGGGGTCGATATTAGAACATTCAAAGTTCTGAAACTTCGATGTTCTAATATAGACCCATTTGAATATGCTTAGAAGCACTGCAAGCACATTTATTGTTTTTGATTTGATAACATGTATAAACCTTTTATTCAATGCATTGTTTTTATTGATTGTGGTGTTTCACCTAGATCATTCAAATAGATGTATGGTTTTAATGTTTTTAGGTTTGATGAAGCGATGAATAGCCATGAAAGCACTTACCTTGTTTTTAATTATTTAATAAATTTTCTAAGCTGAGGTAGTCAGAGCTTCTTATTTTTTCTTATGGTACTTATTTGATAACTCTGACTTTTGCCCTACTGGTTGCTTCTCTCTTTTTTTGTAAGAAGCTGGATGAGTTGGTGAGGGGAGTTACAAGGCAATGCCCATTTGCCTCTTTCAGGGGGAAGGGTGTGTGTAAGTGTGTGTGTGTGTGTGTGTGTGTGTGTGTGTGTGTGTGTGAGTGTGTGCATGTATGACCAGCCTGCGCACTCTCTATTAGTCACTTGTGACCACAAGAAGCCACTTGCAGTAAAGGGGATCTTTTGATGGATCACATTATTTGCAGTAAAATGCTCTTATACTGGCTATTGTACACAATATTCTAGAGCATGGATTTGGCATAGAAAGTGAGAAACAGCCAGACGTAAGAGAAAAAAACAATTCCCCAAGCCACATACAGCACATATCAACTGCCAACAGCACAGGAGAATCCTGTATACAAGTGAGGCATTCAGCATCTATGAAATGATGACATCAGCAGTGTATTGTCAAGGAGATGTGTGTGGCAAAATGACCTTTACTGCCATCTGGGGTTGTGAATGTTGTCACTGTAAATGTGTGTAAACTAGTTCTGAATTCATGTTCAATCATACATACAGTTGTAATAGCTGATAACACCTGTATTCAAAATTTGTACCTATTTCCACATTCTAGAGAATAGTGTAAGGAACACAAGTGCAACAGGAGAATTCGGACTTCTAAAGTATGACAGTGCACATTAGAAAGATTGATCTCAACAGTATATTGCACCAAAGATGCATTTGTAAAACGTGGGATAAGGAGATGGTGGAGTCATCCAGCACTTTAAAACATTTCTTGACAATAAAAGATCGAGTACAACTGTGTTGAAAGACATGCACACCTGACTCTATACCCCCCACACACATACAGACACACACACACACACACACACACACACACACACACACACACACACACACACACACACACACACACACACACACACACACAAGTTCCCCACATTGAGCATTGAACCTCCTACCTATCTAGTTACATATTCTATAGAGCACAATATTACTTGCAAGCACCACAGGAGAAGTCTAACTTTTAAAGGAAGAGAGTGCATTTTTGTCAGGATGACCTCATCATTGTGTTGTAGAGTGGATGTTTCCATTAAAAGTGGGATAAGAGAGCTGTGTGCAAAGTTAAATGTGTTCTCCTTAGGGGAAGTGGATACAGCACCAAATGTTTTACGCACATGCACACACACAGACACACACACACACACACACACATACACACAGACACACAAAGACAAGTCCCCACATTGAGCATCAAAACTCTTACCTATCTAGTTACACAATCTATAGAGTATTAGTTGCATGTGCCACAGGAGGTCTGAATCTTAAGGGGAGAGACAATGTACACTTTTGTCAGGATGACCTCATCAATGTGTTGCAAACAGAATGTTTCTGTCAAAAGTGGGATAAGGGAGCTGTTTATAAAGTGAAATGTTTTCCCCTCAGGGGAAGTGGATGCAGCACAAAGTGTTACATATGCACACTGTTTGTGATAGATGGTACAGTGCATCACAGGTTTTGTAACAAATGCATATGTGTATACAGGATAATGTAACAACATTGTAATTGTCCCATGTAATTACATACTTCTCTACTAAGATTTAGATACTGTCCTTAATGTACATTGTGTTACTGTGAGGGACCAGTACCTGTTTCACAGTATGGGATGCCTAAGAAATTCAAAATTGTAAACCAGTGGATTATCAATCAAACTTTTCTGTCACTTCATTTTATTTTATTTTTATTTATTTTATTTATTTTACATTTGTTAACTGGGCTAGTCTAGCTGGATATATTTCCATTTTCAGTAGAGGCCCGGGGAGAAAAGCTCCAGCAAGATAGAAAAAATAAAAATGTCATTACATGGTAAATGAAAGGATTGATAAAAAAATATAAGTAATTATAACATACTAAAAGTATTTACACTTGAAAAAGCAACAGTAAAAATATTTACACTTAAAAAGCAACAATAATAATGTAGCACAGTAAGATTCATAAGGAATTTTTCACATCAAGTAAAAATATTTCAGCAGTATGTTGAATTACAGTTTACGGGTTTTTCTGTATATATAGACTTCTCTGTTTCTTTAACTAAATAACTCTGCAAAGTTGTTTTATTGCATTCCTGCCTGTATTTCTGAGTTTTTTTCACTTTTAAAGTTTGTTTTTGCTTAGTTTAACTGGTAGGCTACACACTCAAGTGCGCTAGCTGAATTAAAGCATTTACTGTGTTTCTGTACCTAATTTCTGCTACTTTGTAAAAAAAAAAAAAATCCTTGTTTCCCACCTTTACTGAACTAGAATAGTCCAGTCTTCAGGTATTGCTGATCTCTGGGCTGTGTCATAGTTCCTGTGTTGCCCATATCCTTATTTGGATAGGAGGAAGCTTCTTTGTTCACCAGTGAGAGTGGGGAGCTCTGAGCAGCCTATCTGTCCCTTGAGGAGTGGTTCCAGCCCAGTGACCTGTAGCTTAGTGGCCGTTTTGGGCCATTTCCTATCTCTTTCTAACCTCCTGCTTTAAAGCCAGCTTTAGCACGCTTTTGCGCTTGTAATTTAAAGTTTGTCCTGTTTGTTGCATTTACCTGTTGAGGCTACACACTCAAGTGCACTAGCCTGTGTTACATATTTATTGCATTTTTCTGCTGTTTGTTGCAAAAAAGAGAAAAAAAAATTATTCTTGTTTCCCATCTTTCCTGACCTAGAGTAGTCCAAATACAGGCTTTGCTGTATTCCTGACTTTTGGAAAGTTCCTGTGTTGCCCATTTCCTTTCTTGGATAAAGGGAGGCTTCTTTGTTCACCAGTGGCAGTGGGGAGCTTAGAGAAGCCTATCTATCCCTGGAGGAGTGTTCCCAGCACAAGAATCTGGTAGTCTAATGGCCGTTTTGGGCCAATTTCTAGCTCTTTCAAGTCCCCTGTATAAAACCCACTTTGGCGCGGTTTGTGCGCTTGTTACTACTCAGCCAAGCTCCTCGTGGTCCTGCAGAGTGGTGCTAGCAGCAGAGAGGCTAAAAGAGCGACTGCTAACCTGATAAAAGTGTTTTTTTTCCTGCTACTACCTGGGTGACTGTCCGATCTAGCTAAACTGCAGGTATTTCTGCTTCTTGAACTGTTTTAAACTGTTTAAAGTTGTTTTTGCACCTGCACTTTTAAAGTTTGCCCTGTTTGTTGCATTTACCTGTTGAGGCTACACACTCAAGTGTGCTAGCCTGTGTTACATATTATTGCATTTTCCTGCTGTTTGTTGCAAAAAAGAAAAAAAAAATGTCCATGTTTCCCATCTTTCCTGACCTAGAGTAGTCCAAATACAGGCCTTGCTGTATTCTGGACTTTTGGAAAGTTCCTGTGTTGCCCATTTCCTTTCTTGGATAAAGGGAGGCTTCTTTGTTCACCAGTGGCAGTGGGGAGCTTGGAGCAGCCTATCTATCCTTGGAGGAGTGTTCCCAGCACAAGAATCTGGTAGTCTATTGGCCGTTTTGGGCCAATTTCTAGCTCTTTCAAGTCCCCCTGTATAAAACCCGCTTTAGCACGGCTTTGCGCGATTTTGTGCATAGCGCAGCATCGGGCAGCGCTGCTTAATTGGGTTTAAAGAATTCTCAGCTCCACAAAGTCTGCTCTTCACTTTTTCCCTTAGAACTGATCTAGTTCTCATAATAAACATCCTATTCCCACTCTAAAGCCTGGCACTTGCTCACTAAAGCAATTATATAAGTCAGCACTAAAAAATTAAAAGCACTACACCCTCACAAACTCCCCTTAAGTACTTTGTTCCCCATTGGTCCTTTTTTTCAATTATAAAGGAATTCTCAGTACTATTCTAGCATGTCCAAAGGTCAGTTGTCAATCTCCTCTCCGGTCCAGCTGGTGAATCTGGGAACCTTGAGACAATGTTACAACTGCCTCATGGACACAGACAACCCTCTCCTCCTCCCAACAAATTCCAACACATGTGAGAGATGCAACCTTATAGCCAAACTGCTGGCTAAGCTCTCTCAACTCAGTACTGGCGTAACCAGTCAGGAGGAGAAGGAAACCACACTCACTGCAATTCCAGTCTCACATAGACCTACCATGACAGCAAACCAAACATATAAACACACAAAAACATACTTGGAGGCTCTAAATAAAAATCTGCCTAAGCAACAGAGACGTCCAAAGCAGACACCCAAGCAACCGGTACCCCAAAACAAAACACGTGCAACACATAGCTCACAAAGCCAGTGTGCCGGACAGTCACAGCCCTTAAGGCTAAACAACACACCTGATACACTTGTAATAGGTGACTCTACTGTCAGGCACACTGACGTCCTGCTCACCAGGCTGAACAAGGAGAAGGTCACGGTGAGCTGCCTGTCAGGTGCTAGGATCCACCACATAACACAAGCACTCAGGTCACTCCAAGACAAGTACAAATATGGCTCAGTCATTGTCCATGCTGGTGTGAATGACCTGAGATGTACCTCCCTGGACTACATGAAAAGAGACATAGAGGAGCTCTCTGAGCATGTAGCCCAGGCCGATATGACCCTGACCTTGAGTAGCATCTTACCCTCACCAAGAATGATGCCACAATATGAAGACAAGATGATCAATTTCAACAATTGGCTTAAGTATTGGTGTCATTCAAAGGGGATCCAATGCCTGTCTGCCTGGGATGACATGGTCGACAAGCCACTTTGCTTCACTAGGGACGGCTTGCACCTGTCACCCTTGGGCTTTCAGATATTGGCAAAGGCTCTTGCCACCCCCATAGTGCCTTTTTTAGGCAAGGCTCAAAAGACAAACCCACCTCCATAGGTATCACAAGGGATAAGAAACTAAGAGTAATGCTACTCAACGCCAGAAGTCTAAACCTCAAGATGCATGCACTCGAAACTCTCCTTAGCATGGAGAACATCGATATCTGTGCAGTAACAGAAACCTGGTTCAAAGCTCCCGAGAGCACCCCAGCACTACCAGGTTATACCTCATACCATGTTTTTCAGCCCCAAAACTTGGACCGAACCACAAAAGGAGGGGAGTATCAATATTCGTCAAAGATACCCACACCTCCAGGTTGGTGGCACAGCACGAAGCATCAGAGACTATCCATGTGCAACTAACAGTGGGTAAAACTGCCTTCCAGTTTATAGCCTGCTACAGACCACCCTCCCAAACCCAGGAACCTCACTCGGCCTTCCTGAGAACACTGGAAAATATGAAGGTCTCTCCAAACACCATTATATTGGGTGACTTCAACTACCCTAACATAGACTGGGAGCATTACTCTAGCTCCAACACCCTAGCCCGAAGGTTCCTAGAATTTATAAACTCAAATGCTATGGAACAACTTGTTGCCACTCCCACAAGAGGGGAAAACATACTGGACCTGATCATCACCAACATGGGGACTCTATGCTCCGGACAAGAAGTGTGTCCCTCACTGGTAAGATCAGACCATAAACTAATCTCACTAGATATTCACATCCTGACCCCAGACCCTGCCCAGAAAACCACAGTGAAAAACTTCTCTAAAGCAAATTTCACACTCCTCAAAATTGAGGTGGAATCCTTCAAAGCCCTCGGGCCTGTGGAAAATATGGCCCAGACCGCAGAATCCTTTATAAACGCATTCTATGAACACCTTCAGGAATGCATGGATCATGCAATCCCAAATAAAACCAAGACCCAGTCCTCCAAAGTTAGGCGTCCTGTCTGGTGGACCCCAGCCATAAACAAACTATACAATAGGAGGAGGAAGCTACTACATGATAGAGCAAAATCCCAAAAAGGGAAGGCATCTCTGATCAGTATTAGCAAAAAACTATGGGCACTCATAAAATTGTCTAAGGCCAGCTTCGAGAGAAAAATTGCACAGGACACTAAGGATAATCACAAGGCTTTCTTTAGTTATGTTAGGAACCTGGGTGGGAATTCCCAGATATGCTCAGAATTAGTCCAAAATGACAAAAAATACACCAAACCCACAGACATTGCCAACATTCTAGCTGACAGGTTCAGCGCAAACTTCTCCCCCCCTTCCCCACCAAAAGGGCAAATATCTATCCCAGCAGAGTGCTGCCCCCCTGACATCTCAGATGCTCAGGTAAGAGCCGCCCTCTCCAAAGCAAAAAACACAGCATCAATGGGACCAGATGGTGTCCCGGGCTGCATCCTACATGAACTCCAAGAAGAACTAAACCCAAACATAAAACTACTGTTCAATCTCAGCCTTACTACAGGATATGTACCCAAAGAGTGGCGTACAGCAACAGTGGTCCCTCTCCACAAATGTGGTGCCTCATCGGATCCTGGAAACTATCGCCCCATAAGCCTGACTAGCTTGGTCTGCAAAGCTATGGAAAGAATCATCATGGACCTCATAAATAAAGATATTGGGGACCTACAGACACTGGATCCTACCCAGTTCGGCTTTGTTAAGGGCAGATCCTGCCTCTTAAACCTGGTTGATTTCTTTGAAACAGTCACCAAGGTCATTGACGAGGGGAAGGTGGTCCACACAGCCTACCTGGACATTGCAAAAGCCTTCGATACAATACCCCACTCGGGCATTATAGATAAGCTCTCTAGCTTAAATATAAACCCCTATGTCACTAGATGGGTTGCAAACTGGCTCAAGGACAGAACCCACATGGTTAGAATTGTTGGAGCCATGTCAGACTCTAAATCAGTTACAAGTGGCGTCCCACAAGGCTCAGTCCTGGGACCTCTCTTGTTCGGTATATATTTCTCGGAGGTACAGGCTAACACGGAAGGACTGTGGCTGACCAAGTTCGCAGATGACTGCAAACTGGGCGCCATAATCAACTCTCCAGTTGATACAAGCATCCTACAAAAGGGCCTCATAGAAACAGACAACTGGTGCCAGAGCCATGGCCTCAAGCTAAACACCAAAAAGTGTATAGTCATCCCTTTTGGCAAAAACAAAGTGCCCACAAATTATCACATAGGTGGTAATCCATTAAGTACGGAAGAAGTAATTAGGGACCTGGGGACCCAAGTTGATAGCAATCTCTCATTTGACAACCACGTGGCCAAAGTGGTTAGAAAAACATTTTATATAGCCCACCTAATCATGAAGGGATTCACATCTAGATCAGGGGAGGTCATCGTGCCTCTTTACTCATCCCTCATCAGGCCCATAATTGAGTACAATGCCCCTTTTGGGATGTACCTTACTAGACACCTGCAGCAACTGGAAAGACCCCAAAGGTACCTTACCAAGAGGATCAAAGGGCTGAAACAGATGCCATATGCTGCCCGGTTAAAGAAACTCCAGCTCTACTCAGTGGCATACCGCCTGCTCAGAGGCGATCTGTGCCTTATGTATAAAGCCATGTCCAACCCGGAATTAATGGACATGCTGCACCTCAGAAAATCCAAAGCCCATCAAACTACGCGCTCTAGAGACTTGAACCTCAGCACTGAAATAAATAGGACATGCTGGAGGGACAGATTCATAACCCAGAGGCTCCCTTCACTCTGGAATAAAATCCCAGTCCAGGTTAGGCAGAGTCCCTCATTGACTCTCTTCAAGAGGAATCTTGATGAGTGGATGGGAGATAGTAGGTTTACACCGGGTATCACTTCTGTGCCACTGTTAGACAGAGGCACAGTATACTAACCTCGAAAATGGGCATAGCAAAATTCATTTAAAATGGGTGGCGAAAGCCAAACACACTCTGGCTAGGCTTATAAATGCCCTAGGGCAGATAGCCTAGTATGAACCTATGAACCTATAAACAGTACCAGCCTTGCTTAAAGAATGAGCATTAAAATGTTTGGAAGTTTGTTAGGAAGAGGAAAAAATACAGTAGTGGAAGAGGGTGGTTTGTCAGGGTTACTACAAGGGCATAACCAATGTGGTTTGAGGTGTTTTTTGAGTTTTTGTTTAAAGAGAGGCAAGGATGCGATTAGAGTTAGTTCATTGGGTAGCAGGTTCCAGTTTTTTGCAGTTGCATTATTAAACAGAGAGTCACCAGCCATATTGCTAGACTTGGTTATGCTAGCGAGGAGTTTGCTAGAAGAACGTAGGGAATTCAGATTTTTATAGGGGATTAAGAGATTGGAGAGTATAGGGGTGGTGTTGGGTTGGTAAAATATCTTGTGGGCAATCGTGAGTTGGGAGATTATCAGATGGTTTTGGAATTCAAGCCAGTCTAGTTGCCAAAGATTCAGACAGTGGTGGGTTCTAAAGGGATTGCCAGTGGCGAATCTGGCGATGTTATTATAGGAAGTTGCTAGTTTGTTGAGATTATGTTTCTTTAGATTGGTATAAATAGGTGAGGCATACAGAAGAGCAGAGATTAGATGGGAGTGAGCAATCTTGGTTCTGGCTGCTGGGGTTAGGAAAGGT
Organism: Protopterus annectens; assembly: GCF_019279795.1. Lineage (NCBI taxonomy): Eukaryota > Metazoa > Chordata > Ceratodontiformes > Protopteridae > Protopterus > Protopterus annectens. Next base: position 131,764,597 of record NC_056742.1, on the reverse strand, counting down.
TTTATTCTATATAAGGAGCCTATTTTTCTGTTGACTGTTTTAATGGTGTTATTTATATGGTAATCAAATGTAAGGTTATTGTCAATGGTTATTCCTAACAGTTTAGTGGTAGTGTCAGGGACTAGAATAGTGCCATTATTGGAAGAGACTGAGAAATCTATGGGGGAGGACTTGGTAGTGGGGGTAAAGAGAAGGAGTTTGTTTTTTTTTGGCATTAAGAAGGAGGCAGCATTTTGTAAACCATGTTTCTACAGTGTTAAAAACATTTTGAGTAAGAGAATATAGTTCTGATGGGGACTATGCTGAGCATATTAGCATAGAATCATCTGCATATTGAATGCAGGTGGCTTGAGGAATTACTACGTGGATGTCACTGATAAATAATGAGAAAAGAAGTGGTCCAAGAATAGAGCCCTGAGGGACTCCAGTGGTGACTGGCAGAAAGGATGAAATTTGATTTTCCCAGAGAACTGCCTGTTGCCTGTTGCTGAGGTAGGATCTGAACCATTTAACAGCCTGAGAGTCAAAGGAAAGGGATTCAAGAATATTGATTAAGAGGGTGTGGTTTATCATGTCAAAAGCTTTTGAGAGGTTAATAAAGAGTGCAGATGAGAGGATGTTTTTATTGCGGTTTCTATTGATAGTATCTGTAAAGGATAAAAGGGCAGTAGTGGTACTGTGTGATGGCCTAAAGCCTAAGCCTAAAGCCATGTTGGCAGTTTGCTATTATGTTATATTGAGATAGATGATGCAAGAGTTGTTGGTGAATGCATTTTTCCATAATTTTTGCTAAGGGTGATAGGAGAGCTATTGGCCGATAGAGTAGTCATTTGAGTTCCCACCTTTGTGTAGAGGGATAATATTGGAGATTTTCCAAATATCTGGAATGGTTCCCTCTTTGATTGTCCTATTTATAAGGATAGATATAGGGTAGGCAATTACTTTGGCTGCTTTTTGAAGATATTGTGATGGTAGCTGGTACATGGCTTGAGTTTTTGAATGAATTTATAGATGAGAGTAGTAGAGATGGGTTGTAGTTTGAATAGAGGTAGTGAGCCTGGTGTGGTGGTGGGAAGGCTTGAGTTGTCTGGGATAAGTTGATTAGCTAGAGATTGCATGGTCTCAGTGAAGAAAGAGTTAAAGGTATTGGCAGTTTGATGGGGGGTATTTGGATCTACGTCAAGTGGGGTGGGTGTTTGAGAGTGTCCTGGGGAAAGGAGTTTATTGATACTAGACCAGAACTTCTGAGGATTATTTTGGTGAGTTTGCTGCAGTTTACAGTAGTGGTTCTTTTCATCTGTAAGTATTGCCTTTTTTGTACTATTTCTCTGCTGCCTAAAATTTAGTTGATCAGAGATATTTCTGTTTGCTCTCCACTTAGCCCAAGCTTTGTTCCTAAGCAAAATTTGGTGTCTGGTTTCTTTAGAAAGCCACGGGGCTGGGTTGGACTTCATTCTGATGGACCGTTTAGGTGCATGCCTATCCAGGATAGATAAGAATTTAGAGTTAAGATACTTTACAGCCTCTTCAGGTGGAAGGGTTTTTAATGGGTTCCAGTCACAGGCACTAGGTTCAGTTTGAAATAATTCTGAGTTAAAGTGTTTGGTAGAGCATGCTATCCTAAAGGTGGGGAGGTTGGGAAGGGCTTTCTTTTCTCTTATGATATAGGTCAAAAAATTATCACTTACATTGTCTGGCAGTGTTCCTACCTAATAAGATTGTTTCTGTTTGTTTATAAGTATCCAGTCTAAGGTGCTCTCTTTTTTATTTGGTTTGTTAATTCTGGTTGTAGAGGTTATAGTTTGGCTAAAGCATTGGAGGTTAATATGAGATGTAGGATTTTCCGCACTAACACATTTCCAGTCAATATTAAAGTCGCCTAGTATTATTGTTTCTTGGGGGTAAGTAGAAGACACCTAGCATAGTATAGCCTCCATCGTAGTGATATTATTTCCTGGTGGTAAGTAAATATAGATAATGTATAAAGATTTGTTTGTATTGATTTGAAGTTTGGTGATGAGGACTTCTGCATTACTATCCTGGGTTGGATTATATGGTAGGGTGGAGATATGAAGTCCATCTTTAAATAGAACTGCTACTCCACCCCCTTTTCATTTTGTTCGGTCTTGTCTCACTATGTTATAGCCTTGGGGAATGATTTCATTGTCTTTAGTTTCTGGTTTCAACCAAGTTTCAGTGAGGCAGAGGATAGCAAAGGAGTGAATATCTAGGAGGACATAGAGGTGGGCTACTTTATTATTAATGCTTTGGATATTTAGATGTCCTATTTGGAGAGAGTTATTGAGTTTAGGATGGGTTGTATGGATAGTGGGGTTAGTAGGGCCAGGGTTGGGGTGGATGTCACCGTCTTTTAAGGAGGGATTATTTAGTTTTGTTATTGAATTATACCTAAGGTTAGTTTGAATTTTCACTTTCTTTATTGTGGGTATATTGTGTTTAATGTGGGAGAGTCTATGGCATTTAGGTAGTAGGTAACTGAGAATGGAAGTTATATTAGTATGACTATTAGAGGGTATATGAGTGTGAATTGCTGTTTGTTTTAGGGAGTGGTTAAGATGGTAATAGTGCAGTTTTTCAAAGGATGTAAGAAGGTAGGTCGAGGTGAGGACAGTAGAAAGTATAACTGTAAGTGTTAGCTTGGTTAGATTAGCCAGAGGCATCTTATTGAGATTGTAAACAAGAGGAGTAAGGAGTTAGGGATTGAAAAGTAGAGGAAAAGAAGATAAAGGATAAGGGAAGTGAAGAGAGGAGGACACTAATATATATTAGTTAAGAGTAAGTGGATATGGTAAGATACTCTAAGGTGTGGCTTATTGAGAGTGATAGTTGGATAGTAGGGGTGTGGCTAAAGTGTATGGGATGATGTGAAGTATGGGATAGGTTGGAAGAGAGAGAGGGTGTGGTTAGGGAAGTATAAGTGTAGGATCTCTGGGGTGTGTGGGAATTGGGGGTACGGTAGGGGAGCGGAGTGAGCCCATAGGGTGAATGGAGCAGGTCAGAGCTGAGAGAGGCTGAGAGGCAATCAGTTATGCAGAGAAACTGTGTTCTACAGGCTTAGGAAAGGTAAGAGACATTTTCTGTTGCTACTTATCAGAAAGTGGTGAGCAAAGGTATAGCTGTGTAGGGGAGAAAGGTAAGAGTAAATGGTTTTATAACAGAGAAAAAGATATTTATAAATAGTGCTATGGCAGGAAAAGAAGTTTAAGCAGAGAGTTAATTAAGGGGGCAGTAGCTGTAGTAGTAATTGACAAAAAAGTTATCTAGTTTCGAAAACTCTCACACTTAACCAGGATAATTCCCTTTTCAATTTTTCATGGGGTTGGGGTAATTACTTGAGCATAAAGTACAACCAGGGATAGCAGAGTATGGATGGTCTGCAGAGCTAGTGGATTTCTACTTCCAGTGGGGGGGTAAGATAGTAAATACATGGTCAGAGGGGTAGGTCCATGGGTGTGCTGGTCCTTACAGATTAATTTAAATTTAATGCACTCACAATTAATTTTAAATTAAAGCACTCATAAGATTATAGTTTAATCCTAAAGATACTCTAGGATATCACCTACACTGTGAGGCTGAATGCAGAGAGTCTAAATAGTTCCTGTGGGGCTTCTAGGATAGGTTTCCCTTCAGTTCAGTTGGATTTCATTAGCCTTACAGGGTTGCTGATAAAGGGACAGGCTGTGTCTTAACACAAGGCTTGGTAGCTGAAAATGAGACAGAAAAATTGTTAAATTTGTTAGCCAACTAGGTTAAGGACTATGTAGAAGTGGAAGGAAAAATGAAGGAGGAGGAGTGCAAGTCAGTAGTTGAGTGGAGTGTAAGATACAGTAAAGTATTAGCACTGGTATTCAGTTTATAGAGTCCTATACATTCAAATGTGTGGCTCAGACAAGAAATGCATATGGAGCTACTACATTCAAAATCATGTAATTTCTAACTACTATACAAAATTAACTAAGGAAGAAAAACTAAACTAAGTAGTTTAACCTTTGGAAAAAATAAAATGAACCAAGTAGTTTAACAGTAATATAACCCTTCACAGTCATAAAATATTGTAATGTACAGAATAGCAATTAATATTGACTATAGAAGTAAAAAGAAATGAACCAAGTAGTTTAACAGTAATACAACCCTTCACAGTCATAAAATATTGTAATGTACAGAATAGCAATTAATATTGACTACAGCACAAATAATACATTAATAACTTCTTTAGTAACACTTGGCTAGCAAGAGTGCAGTGCTCAGTGCCTGAGCACAAGATTAAATAGGCTGAGGCAAATTTGTAAGTTAAACCCCTTTTGAACCCAAGTGGAGTAGCCGCAAAGGAGGAAAACCCCTTTAGGATGTTTGTAAAGTATAACCGTGCTATATGTATACCAGAGCCCAAGAGAGGGGCAAGACTGGTTTGGACCTCAGCAGGTAGCGCTATGGTTAAAGAGTAATTATTTGCTAACTGGAAAAACCTGCGAGAAGCTCACAAAGGGGTGTAATAAATTTGTAAATGAGAAAACCACCCTGGGTGCTGGGTAGTATAGCTGCCAGGGAGAAATTAAACCATCTCAGTATAATTAACGTAAGCAGGTTAGACCTCAGCAGGCAGTGCTATTGTTAAAGGATTATTATTTGCTCACCAGACAAAACCTGTGAGAAGCTCACAGTGGGCTGTACTAAATATATACATTAGAAACCAAGAGAGGGACAAGACTGACTTTGACCTCGGCGGGTAGCACTATGGTCAAAAGATTGTTATTCATTCTAGGATGATTGCACACTTGTCTCATGCTTGCACAATGTGCATTGACAAGACAAACAGACAACTTCTACATGGCACAGTGCACTGCAGAACAACAGTGATGGATTATGTGTGAATAGGTTAAATGTAATTGTAACACCGTTCCAAGTGTAACCATTGAAAAGTAGAGATACATTAACCAACCAAATTAACTGAGTCAATATCACTCTAAAAATTAAGATAACCTCTTGCCAAAATTAATAAAGACATACAAATGATATGTGACCTAAATAAATAATTATTTGCCTTTCTTTTTTCTTTTACTGTCTACCAGAATCACAGTGTTGCCAAGCTGAATTGCCTTGCTGATGGCAAAATATTAGCGCATGCATTATATCTTGAAGTGTTGAACTTAGAATGAGTATTAGCAGTGGTCTTTGTTGCTCTGAACCAATTGTCTTGTAAAGAAGCATCATACACATACACCCATATATGAATCTGATGGAATACAGAAATGACAAGAGTTATGGTCATGTGTCAGGTGACATGATTTACACATTTGTCATGACAGCTGCATTTAGTAAATCCTTATATGTATGTTACAGGTTCATTATGAAACACATGTGGAACGAAAAATGTTACTGATGCTGAAAACATGGCTTATGGAAATAGTTTTGAATCAGAATGTTTTACTGGATGACTCAGTATTGGTGGGAAGAGTCAAACAGTTGATGACAAGAATACACAATACAGACATAATAACACATTAATGCATGTTTCATTTCTGCACATATTTGTGTCATGTTACTTTTTGATTTATCAGCATAATTATTCAGGCAAGATTTGTGTAAGACTGGTTTCACAATACAGAGCAGGCACATTAATATAGCAACACAATAAAAGTGTGTTAAGGAAAGATGTAGCCAATATTTACAGCCACAAGAATCATGCAAAACTTTCTAAAGCACCTTTCTCATCCATCTGGGTTTGGCCCTTTAGAATATTCCAAGAAAAAAAATTATGCCAGAGAATTATCTCAGTGCACTATGTAGGAAGTCATACTTCAGAAAGTTTGCATATGACAGCAGATTTGAGCACTGTAATTTGTATATCCAACTCTTCAGGTTGTTGAAAAGTAGTTTAAACTAAGTAAACATAGCCAAGCACAGTGGAGCAAAATGCAACACACTAATGTGGCCGAACAAAAAAAATCACATTATTGACATTTAATCCTTTTTTGCATTTGTTTACTGGTGTTGGAAGAATAATGAAATAGAAGGGAGAAGATACACTGACAAGGTGAGATGGAGGCAGGAACAATGTAGCTTATGACAGAAGAAGGATAATGGTGGCTCATAACAATATATAGCCAACAAGTACACTTAAAATAGTGTAACAAAATCAGTCAGCTTATGTCTGGATTAGAACCCTTGAAAGTAGTCAAAATTTCTATCTGTATATGTGAGTAACACCTCATCATGCCACAAAGGAATTACTACTTTGTATCATTTAAATAACACAACTGAAGCACAGTGACAACTTACTGAAGTAGAAGTCATGAACAAAGAGAGAGAGAGAGAGAGAGAGAGAGAGAGAGACAGATGCAAACAGGAATAGCAACAATATGTTTTGCGGTACATGTAGGAACATCTGCATGTTGTGTTACTCTTACTTATTAAATCATTCATCTGTCATGCTCTGTACAATAAAGTGCTTGCTATAGGGAGAAATAAGGGTAGGAGAGTGTAACAAACATGCAGACATAAGCAGGATAAAGTTAGCTTAATAAGTCTCCCTGTTGGTGCTGTAATGTTTTTGCAAATGATGTTTTGCTGCACTTTTCAAATGGTATGTTTATTAAATGTTATCTATGGAGAGAAATACAGATGTTTGTAGTTAATATATAATGGGAATGTGAAATGTCATGAAATAATAGTTTGACCTATTGCTGTAATCAAACCAATGACACCGTGCAAAAACATCAGTCTACAAATAGATTAAATTACTTTAACATCCCACATAGAAACTCCTACTTTACTGTATCCATCAGTCCAAGAACCATTAAAGTAACTGTTTCACAGTACTGCCTTTAATCTGCCTTTACTCTGTATTCCCATAGCACAGTGGATTTCAGCACATTTGCATAAAAGTAACTGGACCAGTACAGCTGAATTTGACATTTTTAGCTTTTTCAATAAGAAGTGAAACAGCATTCACCATCATTCAGCATTGCTGTTCTATGCCAACCTCTGCACAAAGGCTGAGGGCAAAGTAAAGGCTTTTCCATGGGCAATTTCTGGCTATGTGTGATGTGTTTGAATTTATTGTTTCACCAGATTAAATATGTGAAAGAGGGATAGATTGGAAAGTGGTGAAAATGGGGTTGGAAAGCAGAGGGTAGAACATAGAAGAAAGAATACAGGAATTTGCAGGAGGGTGGTGGGACAGCACCATAACTATCCTCTTCTTCACAACATAAATGTAGAATTGTACACACAACTTTATGATTTTGGAGAGTCATCACACCAGTGATAGGTGACAACAGAATAATGTTATATGGCCAATTGGACCAAATCAAGAGTGTCAAGATGAAGTATAGGCGAAGTGGAAAGCTATGTATGGGGTGTAATTTTTTTGTGGGACTGGTGCCAATTTTGTAGGGAGAGAGACCAATGTTAGAGAAGGTGATCAGGAATGAGAGGGTCAGGTAGGTATTAGAAAGCAAGTGCAGACATACAGGACATACAGGGTCGAAAGGGATGGTGATAAAAACAAAAGGTTGGGGGACACCATAATTGGTGATAGGTAGGGGACATCAGAGGTGCACTCACATCCAGCTTGAAAACAGTGAAAAATCTAGTCATTACCCTCAGAACTGTCATCACTGTTTCCTGTATCAGCTGCCTGGGTCAGTGCCAGACATGGCATTGTTTTTGCAATTTTATGTAGGATCTTTTCAACTCTGCTGATATATGCACCAAGGCCCCTCTCTGCAATAACATCCACCAGTCCTGTCAGGTCCTGCCAGGTGAAAAAATCAGCACCTCTACTGGAGCTGCTCCTGAAGGGTAATACTGCACCAGCAGCCACGGCAGAACTACCTGATTCAGGTGGAACAGGTAAGACAGGGGTTGTGGAGACAATGCTGACAGGTTGTGAAACTGAAGTTCTGGGTACCTGTGCTGCCATCCGTGGAGTTATGGTGAGTGCTCAGTCTACCTCTCTGTGCTGTTGGTCATTTTGTTTTCAGCAATAAGGTATACAAACATCAGAATGTTAGTGGGGTGGGGTCAAAAATAGATAATTAGATCCACAGCCTTTTATATTAGTTTATTTATTCAATGCACATTTTTGGCAATAATGATACAACGGTTATGATACTGTACACCTTTGTCACATCCATATATGATGTGAAGGTATTAATGTGTCATAAAACAGACAAATCTCACTGCTAGGAAATAAGAAACAACAGCCTTTATTTCTCTATGATGGATAGGATATATGCATTCAAATGTAATCATTTCAACTGTCATATTTGAATTGCTCCTGACATATTATTGATGTTAATATTTTAGGACTACTATCCTGTAATAAAAAATGAATTGCTGCTTCTGGGTATTGAACCCACAGACAGTCAAGCCATTGTTCTCATTGCCTAATGAAAGTAGCAAGAGATACCGAGGAAGGCATGCAAGCTTGATATCAAGGTTGAGGTATGATTGTTCAAAATGCTAGTGACTGAGGGACTGAAAATAGTTATCTGACTTGAATTTGGACCCTAGTCATACTTACCCCATGCCTCTCTGAAGTGAGTTAATCTCTCCAGGTGCACCTCACAATTTGCTATTATTTCCCCTGCAGCTGTACAGTGCAAAAAAAAAAAATATATATATATATATATATATATTAAAGTTTAATGAGTAGCTGTATTGATTAGCTACATAATTAATGCCATATCATCGATAGGATATGGGTCAGTATACTTACACAAAAAGGTATTTGCAGTCCTGAATTCAGCTTCTCCCTGGCCTAAAAGGTCATGCGTGTACTTCTTAAGGTCACTATAGTGGTGATGACATTGCTCTACAGTGTGTGGAAAGCCAGTTGCACTGGAGACAGTCTTGGCTAAGATATTCCAAACCTAAACCTTATACTGAGACCCAATATAATCTCCCTGCAGCAGCCTATGACTGTAGCACTTCATGAGTAGTCCCACAAAAATTCTGGAGTTCTCAATACCTCAGCTCTGTGGTCTAAATTTAGCACCATTCTTTCCATTGCCAGTCATGTCTGCAGAAGTTGTGTTAACAATGTATGTCTGAATTGGTGCCCAGTTCAGATCTCATGTATATCAGGTTGTGTGCAAAGATGCACAGCTTTGCCAACTGCATTTGAGCAATTGAAAACATGGATTCCTTGGTAGACTCATTGGCACTACTTATATCACACAGCACTAAAGATATGAAACATGGCATTGAGATTTACCATGTGTGATGCTCAGCCTATTGACACATGTTCCAGTGTTCAATACTGAAATCCTTAATGGTTTGGCTTTTAATCCTTGCACTTTGAAATGATAAATAGGGCAAATTGCACCATATTTTGATGTTGGGGATTACATGCTGTTAACATGTTGTTATACCAACTGGGAATCAAACCCATGGGATAAAAAAGCAAAAACTAAAACTAAGCTTATTAATTCTCATTGCCACAGGAAAACATCCTTTTAATCATGGTAATTACAGGTATACTAATTTCAGAATGAATGGAAATATACATTAGAAATACCTGCATGTGTGACTTTAAGTGGTCCTAGGAATGCATTCCTATGTAAAAGGCGGTATTTCTGTTTGTAAATATTTTTTCAGATGGATGGTGTTGCATGACCTAAGTAATACAGGTCGGTGTATGCTACATACACACTTCGCAAGACATAACTGTCCTAAACACATAGTTAGGATATGTTATGAGCCATGAGGATTAAAACAAAAGTTTTGTGCCCATTGTATATATGCAAATGCATTTTAAATTAAATATCATCATTGTTATGTTTAAGAAATTGTATACAGATTATCTTGAGGTTTTATGTGAAACATTAAGGATATATGCCAAATAGAAAAGTTTGCCTATGCAAACATTACTGGTACATTGTTTGCAATAATAACATTCTCATTTGTCTTCAGTTTTACATTCCTAACCAAAATGTGAGAAACGGGATTCTGACACCCTTTGTGAAAGTATATTTTAGCTGTATTGGAACATCTGGAATGTCTCCACTCAGTATTGTCCAGAGTGCTGATGAAAGTGCAGCATAGCCAGGTATGTTTGTGCCAGTAGTCCAGTCGTTTCCAGAGTAGTTGTTCCAGTTGCTGAGGGCAGACATCAACCTGGAGTGTGGACATAAATCCTCATCTTGCCTTGCAGGAATAAAAGTATAATCGTACCTTGCTGAGTTATTTAGATTAGATATGGACCATCAATCTTCAGATAGTGAGAGAACTACAGCTAGTTAGTTAGAGGTTTTCTAAAATCACTGTGAGATCTATCCTACAGAATTATTTTCATATTTCATGTGTGTGAAACTCTGTTGTTTATTGGAATCAGTTATTCAGTATTTACATGTTTTAAATCCTTTTATTGATTATTACATTTTTACTACCTCTCATTATGGATGGTTCTTTTTCTTTCGGCTTTTCCCAGTTAGGGGTTGCCACAGTGGATCACCTGTCCGCTCATGATTGGCAGTGGAGTTTTACAGTGTTGAGTTGCCAGCCTGGTGCCCAACCTTCCACAGAAGGCACACACATGCACGCACTCACACCTAGGGCCAATTTAGAGTGTCCAATCCACCTACAGCATGTCTTTGGGATGTGGGAGGAAACCAGAGCACTCGGAGGAATCCCACGCAACCACAGGGAGGACATGCAGACTCCGCACAGAAGGCACCCCAGTTGAGGATCGAACCGGAGAACATCTTGCTGTGAGGTGGCAACACTAACCGCTGCACCACCGGGGCTACCTACGTCTCATTATGGATAGTTATTTAGTGAATATTTTTAATAACTTGAGACTGTTTATGCTTATTGTGATAATACCAGGACCACTCAAAAGCCTTACTGGTTGGGATGCATGCTACCATTTTTTTCAAACACCTTTATTGAATTATCACTTGCGACTCTGGTAAATTTACATTCATATAGCAGTAATCAAACTATAGTAACATGACAAATATTATACTTCACATTTATTGCTATATATCATATAACCTAAGCAATATTACATAAATTATTAAATTCCTGCCTTTTTTTAACAAGAAATATCTTTAGTAAACCATCACTTACTACATACATAATCATATATTTATATAAATGAAAATAAACCACACCAACACATTCCTAGTCCATGTATTTTACTCACAAACCATGCTGACACAATCCCAGTTGCAAACATTGTACATCACTTATAATCTACCTAATCTTTCTCACTCAGACATTACATAGCTCATTTAAGTCCTGCCACCTTTTAGACCTCATTCCTCCCTTGTATGTATTGTTCCCACAATTACCATTTTCATATGTAGTTTGCTACTACCCTTTTCTAAAGATTTCAATTGCAGTTGTTTTATCTCTGTTGCTATATTTAATACTTCCGTTATGGTTGGTTTAGATTTTGATTTCCATTTTCTAGTTATTGCTTTTTGGCAGCCACTGTTATTAGACACAGCTAGGCTTTACCCTGTCTAGGCAATTCTGATTCTGTATCATAGCTCAGAAAAATCATCTTCCTCATAAGACCAATCTGCCGACCCAGTATCTCTGACAGTGCATCCCACCGGGAATCCTTAAAGTCCACCAACTCACCACACTCACAGAAAATATGTTCCCAATTACCTCTTTTTTCCCCTTCACACTTTCAACATTTACTGTCTGCCTGAGGACAATTCTCTGGAGTCTAATTGGGGTAGAAAAGTATCTATGTAAACATTTCCAGGCAAAAATTCTAAACCTTCTAGATTTTGTTGCATATTTGGGAGACATACATATACCCTCCCATTGTTTCTTTGTGAATTGCTTATCCAGTTTCTTTTGCCAATCCTTTCTAAACTCCTCTTATTGAATCTTATAGTTATAATATAATATTTTATATGGTCTACTAATTATTCCTTTTTACATGGCAGCTTCTGTTCTAGAGTCTATTAAAAGTCTACCAATGCTGGTCTTTTGTATTGAACCTCCCTATTTCTTTCTCTTTGCCTATATTCTGATATCAATCCCTAATAGGGAAGACAATCTCTAATGTGCAGTCCAAATACATTCTTGGCGTCTTCCCATTCCATAATTTCTATTATTTATCATCCTCTCTAGTTATTGTCTCCCAATACCTTGGTTCCTTTCTTAGTTTTCTCCAATATCTATTTTACCCAATATAATTGAACACTCCTTTTAAAGGGTATTGTGGTATTTGACTGGTGGCAGCCATTACCTTGTAATTTGGGCAAAGAAACATGGCAGGTAAATCTGTGTCAGTCTTTCCCAGGAGTGTATATATATATATATATATATATATATATATATATATATATATATATATATATATATATATAAATATCAGACATTTAAGAGTGAGTGTGTCACATATGTATAAATGGGACACAGTGCTCTACAGTGGTTAGTGTGGAGACTTGTTTGGCAACCTGGAGTGAAGCACATAGTCCAGTCCCAGGTTTAAAACCTGTTCATGGTGTATCTTTAGGGAAAATTGTGTATTTCTATCCCTGCTTTTAATGAAACTCCCTTACTGAAGACAATGGTGAGCACCGAGAGTCCTTAGTTACTGCCCCAGGATAAAGGGGACTTGTCACACTTTCCTAAGTAAATGTACTTTCAGACTTTTTGTTAAGTCTATTATTCTTGACATACCTGCAGTAAGTGTGCATCTAAGAGGTGAGACTGTGAAACACTGATTGTCCCTGCAGACTAATCATAGACATCTGCAAGTAATTAGTAGGTAACACTTCTCAATGCTCTCCTTGTAGCGTTATAGTGTGTACAAGAACCTGTGTAGCTCCTTATACCATGTTTACCTTCCCTGCACTTAGTGCAGATTGTGGTAGTCAGGAATGCTAATGATTTAACATCTCATTTGCATACTCACAGTGCTCACAGAGATGACTCTGCACTCTATAAAGGTAATTGTGTAACTATTGCACTTTTATCATAGGTGGGAGACTGAATCTAAATCTTGATACAATAAAATACACACAACCTTTGCTGATTAATCTACTTATTGCACTACCTTCTTGTCAAGATATATTATTTCTTACTTAATGCTTTTATTGTAGCATTAATTGAATTGCAATGCCCAATACAAACTTTTTTGTCTTTCTGCCTTTTTATTCTTTATTGTTGGCATAGCACATGTACATCAGTTACTTGTCTACATTACAAAGTTTGATATAGAATGCTACCATACATATATATTTTTAAGTCTTATTTTCTTGGAATTTGAACAGTTATTGCAGAAGAGTGCAGTCATAGCAAGGTCAGGTATTTTTACATGTGTTAGCACAAAAAATGTATCTTCTTGGATGCCCTCCACAACAGTGGAGATGGCACTATAATAGTTTTCTACATTTCTACTTGTACATTGTGAATTAGTATTGTTAATGCTTTGATGTATTACACAGTTATACAACTTGTCCTTTGCTTTACAAAACTGTTATAGGTTCATAGGTAGGTACTAGCAGTGGCGGCTGGTGACTTCAAATCAAAGGGAGCTGCAGGAGACAGCTGAATGGGTGGGGTCAATTGGGAATGGGTGTGGCCAACTAGAAAGGGGAGGAGCTATGCTCAAAACCACAAAAACTGTAACTTTAATTAAATACACTGTCCTGGGTGCCAAACCATCATTATGAGAGTCCAATCAAGAAAAAAGGAAAGTGTAGAAGAAAAAATATTTTAATCCATTGGCTGCATAGCAGCTTACTTAATATCTAAATGGAAACAAAAAGGTTGTGAGGCATGAAAAAATAAATTACTTTTTAAATACATTACTGGAATGCTAGTCAAAATCAAGTATAAGAAAAACAAGCAGCACTCAACTCAAACCACTTCTCCTTGCACTCCAGTTCTAATTATAATTTATATTCAGCTTTATTAAAGTACCAAGTAACATGCTGAAAGTAGCAATCTCTGTGATAACCCCACTTGTAAAAATGTTTCTTATCCAAAAAAGACCTGCTGCCTGACAACAACTATCTACTTGTTTCATGGGGAAAACATGATCAAAGTAAAAAATGAAAAGCAAACAGGAAACAAACTCAACATACATTGCTTAAAGGATTACTGCACAGGATATGGACCACACATGATAGATTGGCATTCTGTTTAGTTTGCAGGTAAAGCCTGTAATGAGCTCTTAAAATAATATAATCCTGTCCTTTATTACAAATACTGTCATATGCATTTCAATACTCAAGGCTTATATGTTATCTAGTTATGTAAGTATTCTCAGCATGGCAACAACAGAAAGGCTTTCAATGTTGGCAATTCGTTAACAGTATGCTTATTAAAGCTTACTTGCATCTTACAATCTCAGACAAGCTTATCAGATGGTCATTAAAGCATTGCTACTTAAACACAGAGCAACAGGCATTTTCTAAATAATAATAAGCATAAATCAACGGTATACAAATATGACAGAAACCAGAACATTCTACAAAATCAAGGACAAATGAAAAGCCATTGTTGTACTTGTGTCTAACTTGGATGGGGGGATAATATGCATATTTACACTGCATAACTGCTCCTTGCCTTGCTTGGACACATCCAGAGTCACTACATGAGGGAGTGGGGTGCAACAAGTATGTCACAATTTGAAATGTCTCTAGCTGACTGCGATGGCCCTGACACATTTGTCATACCTCTCAACCTCAAAGCAAGAAATCTGGACAAAGCCATACATAGAAGTGGGACAAAGGCCCAAAAATAATTTAGACAATTTTTAAATATTGCTCTTATAAACTTAGAAAGATACTAGAATAGTAGGTCTTGCATTAGTATGAATTTTCTGAAGGGTATGAAATCTGAAACTGAAATGTCTGTCATTATTTTCTAACTTCAGTCTTTAATAATTTGCCACTAATTTGCCAAAAAACACACTTTTATGACAAATGGACCAAAAATGTGATTCAAAAATATAAAATAGCCGCACAATACAGTTGGGAACCTGTCAAAGAAGGGACACTTTTTAATATTAGTACTGCTAACTTGGGAAGCTGACAAAATAAAAGAATCTACATGCATTTCTGAAATAAAAGCAATCTATAACTGATTATTACAGTTATTTATTAATTGTAAATCCTCCGTGTTTTCTTTCAAAATTGCCATTTTACGGAGGGATTATTAGGGGAAGAGCAACATTTTGAGCCAAAATCTGGGACAGTTGAGAGGTTTGGATATGCCTAATTCTATAAGCAATTTATTTGCATGTACCTCTCAACCTGTTAATGCAGGAAATCTGGACAAGGCCAAATATATGGGGGGAACATATAAACAGTAGTAAAAATTGCTCTTGTATAAACTGAGGCAGTTGATAGATTAACAGATCTTGCTTTAGCATGCATTTTTCTGAAGGTTATGAAGTCTGAAACTCAGAGTCTGTCATTATTTAGTGACTTCATTCCTAAATGATTTGACAGAAAACCATAAATTTTATGAGGAACAAACCAAAAATAAGAAGCAAAAATCTCTTCATTCTGCAAAAATCTGGACAGTTGAGAGGTATAGTTCGGCCGGGGCTGTCTGAGCTTGCTGCCCTTCCCCCCTCACAAAATCATGATCGAATGGAGCTTCCCCCCATTTACCATAAACACTAACCGGGAAAAGCCAAAAAACAAAAAACATAAACACTAATGTGCATACTGCTTTACTTCTGCGATGATTTGGACTTCATTTGAAAGTTTTATTTTGCATTTTACATAGCAAACACTAATAGATGTCATATCTGCTAAACAAAGCAATGCAGTCTCACAATGAAAACAGACTTAGCATTAAAACTTCTCTGCCCTTGAAAACTCACATTCACTGAAACAGCGTTGAAACCCACATTCAAAGAAAATACATTTTGCTAGTGGCAGATTAACTTTGGGTTTGGGCTGTTTTCAAATCACAGGCCCCTTTCACAAGAAACATACACATGCTCTTTCATATACCTTCCTGATTGTCTTAAATTATATTCCTTGTACAATACAGTACAGTTTTAGAGGGTGTTTTAAATTTATTGTTTTGAAATTTTTCCAGTAAACAATGAAACAAAATGCATGCACCAGTAATGACAAAACTGCCCAATTCAGAACATTTCCATCATAAAAGTCTACTCAAACCTCTACAGTCCACCAGTATCAGTACATATGCACAATCTCTGAAGAAGTAAAAGTCATCTAAATAATTCCACATTAAAGAGATCTGTAACTAATGAAGAGATTGCTGCTAGCAAACAACTTTGCATTTCATTGTTTCATCTACAAATAAAGTGCCTGTTACCCTTGAGGAATAAATTGCCTATCTTACACTAAAAAAATGATAAGCTAGCAATATTGCAATAGGGAATGGATGGCAAACTGATAACAGGTTCATAGTTACTAGGTATCTTCGCCAAAAAGGAGTGCAGCATCCACCCCCTTTGCACAGTACAGTATCAGCAATGCATCTATCTACTGTGGGAGTAGAACCCACAGCCTTCTGCATCAAGCAAAAGTATGCTACCTGTTGTGCTATTAACAAGGCAAGCAGGTTCAGCATAAGCAGCACTAAACTTTTGCTCCCCTGCAGCTCTCAGCTCCTTGTAAAATCTACTCACATAGCTGTATCTCTGAACTTTACAGCACAAAGAAATCTGGAAAAAGTCATAGTTTATTGTGGAGGGGGGGGACAAAAGCCCCAAAACCAGGGACACATTTTAAGCATTGCTTGTATAATGTTGGAAAGTTGCTAGAATAAAATGCTGTGTTACCACCATACATTTCAATGTCAAGCCTTAAACCCAGGACCCTGTGCAAAATAGTCAGAACAACATACCACTATGCCAAATCAGCTGTTTTGTGAAAGAGGAAGACGGAAACTTAAATGGCTACCATTTAGTGAATTCAGTTCTCACCATAGCACAGCTGTCAACCTCTTAGCACAAAACACTTGAACAAAGCCATTAATGGGTGAATACAGCCCCCAAACATTCAGTGAATTCAGTTCTCACCATAGCTCTCAATCTCTTAGCAAAAAACACCCAGGAAAAGCCAGTAATGGGGCAATATAGCCCCCAAACATATTCAGTGAATTCAGTTCTTACCATAGCTCTCAACCTTAGCACAAAAAACCTGGATGAAGCCAATAAGGGGGGAATACAGTCCCAAAATAGGGACAAATTTCAAATACCCATCTTATACACTTAGAAAATTGTTAAAATAAAAGCTTTTGTGTTACCATGCACTTTCTGAAAAATATGAAGTCTGATATTCAAATGCATGTCATTTTTAACATTTGTTAACCAGGAAAGTCTGACTTGGAACAAAAGCTAATTTTTAGCAGAGGCTCAGGGAAGAACACTCCAGACAGACGCATGTCTGTCTTTGTAAGACGGGGGGACACTAGAGGAAACAAACACAGGGAGAGCATACAGACTTCATAGAAAAGGTAAGGCACCCCAGCCAAGAATCAAACCAGAGAACCTGTAGCTGTCAGGCAACAATGCTACCACTGCACCAATGCTCTACTGGCTTTGCAAGGACACAAAAATACAGAAACCACAGATTTTATGAGGAATAGAACAAGTATGAGGGAAAAATCTGCAATGTTTTTATAAATGGTGGTGGGTAGGGAATTCAGGCTTCTGCCACCTAGGCTCAAGGTACAGCATTCAAGTCTTATTCTCTACCCACCACCATGTAGCAACTGGGGCATTACACACACACACCTGTTTGGAGCCTCCATGCTGTGGGCGATGCAGTCCAGTGACCTTTCAGTCTGTGCAGTCATCAATGCACAGACCTCTGGTCTGGAAGGGTGGAGTTTCCTGCCTTCCCTATCCAGACTGTCTAACAGAGCAGTCTGGAGCTCTGGAATGAGCGTGCATGGAGTTCTGGTCTGCATAACACAGCAGTCAGGAACCACGCAAACATGCGTGGAATCTGTGAATTTTTATGTTTTTTTAATTTTATTGTTTAATTTCTTTATTCTACAGGTGGGGGGAGCTGCAGTCCTGCAGTCCTATAGCACGAGCCACCCCTGGATACTAGGCTATCTGCCCTAGGGCCTATACAAGCCAAGCCAAAAAGGTACCCTGGCTTTTGCCACCCAAGAAAATTATTTTCATGCACCCCTGTTAAGCAGAGCCACAGAGGTGATCCCTGGGGTGAATTTCCTATTTCCCACCCAATCATCAAGATTTTATTTGATGATTGCTAACGAGGAGCTTTGTTTGATATAGAGAGGTAGTTTGTTCCAGAGTATGGGAAGTCTCTGGGATAGGAATCTATCCCTCCAGCATGTTCTGTTTATTGTGGTGACAATATTTAGGTTTCTAGAGCATGTAGCTTGAAGGAATTGGGATTTCTTTAAGTGGAGCATGTCCAACAACTCTGGATTTGACATAGCTTTGTATGTTAGGCAGAGATCACCTCTGAGTAGGCAATATGAGATGGAGTAAAACTGGAGTTTTTTGAGATGGTCTGCACAGGGCATCTGTTTGAGGCCAGTAATCCTCTTTGTGAGGTATTTCTGTGGCCTTTCCAGTTGTTGTAGATGTCTTGTGAGGTATATACCAAAAGGAGCATTGTACTCTATAATGAGTCTAATGAGTGATGAGTAGAGGAGAACAATTACCTCTTTTTTCCTGGATGAGAAACCGTTTGTGATGAGGTGTGCCACATAGAAGGATTTCCTGACTACTGTGATGATGTGATTATCAAAGGAGAGACCACTGTCCACCTGTGTCCCAAGGTCTCTTATCACACTTTTGGTGTTAAGTAGATTACCAAAGGAGAGGACAATGCACTTTTTGGCATTGAGCTTGAGGCCATGGCTTTGACACCAGGCATCTGTCTCAGTGAGGCCCTTTTGTAAGATGTCCACATCGTTAGGCGTTTCAATTATGGCTCCTAGTTTGCAGTCATCTGTGAACTTCGGTAGCCAAAGACCTTCTATGTTAGCTTGTACTTCAGAAAAGTAGATACCAAACAGGAGAGGACCCAGGACTGAATCCTGTGGTACTCCACTTGTCACTGGTCTGAAGTCAGATTTTGAGTCTGCTACTTTCACAGTGTGGGTTCTGTCAGTGAGCCAGTTGGCAACCCATCTTGTGACATAGGGAGTTATACCTAGTTTAATGAGTTTATCTATAATTCCAGAGTGGGGGATGGTGTCAAAAGCCTTGGCGAGATCTAGATAGGCTGTGTGAACCACCTTACCCTCGTCTACAGCTTTGGTGACTGCTTCAAAGAAGTCAAGTCAGGTTTAGGAGACATGATCTGCCTTTTACAAACCTGAACTAGGTGGGGTCCAGAGTTTGGAGATTACCAATGTCTTTGTTTATAAGTTCCATGATGATACATTCCATGGCCTTGCAGACCAGGCTCATTAGGCTAATGGGGTGGTAGTTCCCGGGGTCTGTGGTGGCTCCTCCTTTGTGGAGTGGGATAACCGTCACTGTGTGCCATTCAGTGGGTAAAAAGCCTGAGGTGAGGCTATGATTGAACATGTTGCTTAGGTGGGGTGCCAGTTCATTCTGTAGTTCATATAGAATGCAGCCTGGGATGTTGTCAGGTCCCATGGATGCTGTGTTCTTGGCTTTGGAGAGTGTGTTTTTTACCTGTGCAGCCATGATTACAGGAACTTTGCATTCTTCTAGTATAAAGTTGGACCCTTTAGGGAGTGAGGGGGTGTAAATTTAGCACTGAACCTATCTGCCAGGATGCTGGCAATATCAGTTGGTTCTGTATATTTAGTGCCATAGTGCTGTAACTCAGAGCAGATCTGTGTGCTGCCATTGAAATTCTTGACATAGCCATAGAATGCTTTGTGGATGTCTTTAGAATCAGTGGTGATTTTGTTTTCATAACTAGCTTTGGAGGATTTTATGAGGGATCTCAACTTCTTACTGAGGCTGACCAGGGAGTTCTTCCAGTCATGGGATTTTACTCTTTTTTGCAACAGTTTCTTTTTTCTGTTGTAGAGTTTGTTTATGGCAGGGGACCACCAGATTGGCTTCCTTTTTTTGGAGGAAAGCATCTTGGTTCTGTTAGGGATAGCACGATCCTTGCACTTATGTAAGTGCTTATAAAGTGCATTTGTGTAGGATTCAGCAGTTGTACCTCTATTGTTTATCTGCATGGGTGTTGTGAAGTTTGCCACTTCTGTCTTAAGAAGCATGAAGTTGGTTTTGGAGAAATATTTTACAGTGGTTTCCCTAATGTGGGTGGGAGTGGGATGTGGATGTCTAGGCTGATTAGCTTGTGGTCGGATATGACCAATAAGGAATTGACCTCTGATGTGGAACACTGGTCACCCATGTTGATAATGAACAGGTCTAGGATATTGCTGCCTGGTGGGGGTGTGGATAAGCTGATCCAAGGCATTGGAATTTATGAATTCTAGAAAACATTCAGCAAAAGAGTTGGTACATGAATAGTTTTCCCAGTTAATGGTGGGGTACTTGAAATTGCCCATTATTAGGATGTTGGGTTGTACCCTAATATTTTCCAGTGTATCAAGAAATGAGGGGTGGGAATTCTGGGGCATGGTGGGGGATCTGTAGCAAGTTACAATTTGGATTGCGGTATTGCCCAGAGTTAGTTGCACCTTGGATAATCTCAGATGCATTATGCTGGGCAACTAGCCTGAAGGTGTGGATATCCTTAATGAATATGGACACACCTCCACCTTTAGTGTTTGGGTCCAGATTAGGTAGCCAAAAGGTGTGGAATGAATTATAGCCTGGTGATGCAGGGTTGCTCTCTGGAGCCTTGAACCAGGTCTCTGTCACTGCACAGATGTCAATGATCTCCATTTTAAGAGTGCCTTGAGTGAATGCATTTTGAGGTTTAGACTTCTAGCATTGAGTAGCATTACCCTCAGATTTTGCTTGCTTGTACCTGTTACGGTGGTAAATTTGTAATTTGAACCTTGCCTAAAAAAGGCACTATAGGGGTGGCAAGAGCCTTAGCCAGTATCTGGAATCCCAAGGGCAACAGGTGCAGGCCATCTCTGGCAAGGCATTGTGGTCTGTCAATCATGTCATCCCAGGCAGACAGATACTGGATCCCCTTAGAATGACACAGAAGCATAGCCAATTGTTGAAGTCAATCATTTTGTCCTTGCACTGTGGTATCATTCTGTATTTATGTATTATATTTGTTGTTATTTTATTAATATATATGTTTTTGGTGGAGAGGTCCTAACTTGTGTGTACTCATAGGGAGCATTACCTTTTAAATTGCTGTGTACATGATGTAAGCATATATTCATGCATAATTCAGGCCACAGCTATCCTGTTTATGTATTATAAATTTAATTTTGTGTTTTTTTTCTGTTTCATCTCACACAGGGATATGACAGCCAAGAAGAAGTCTGTACCCATCAAACTGACATTCATTAATGCAGAAAATGAGGTAATTATCCAGGCCTTATGTCACCATGGAGTTTTCATGTTAGGAAGAGGAGACCAATCAGCCTGAGACAAGATATGCAGCAGGTGGCTAATAACATCAATGCTGTCAGATGGCATGGGAAAATTTACTCCCAAATATGACACAGATCCAGTGATATGAGAACCCCTGCCTGCCACAGGGCAGCTGCAGTTGCCTGGGAACAGGTGGCTACAGAAGGTGGTCCTGCTACTGAACCAACACTAACTGAAACAGAGGAGTTCCTGTCCACTGTCAGAGATCCAGATAGCTTGGCACAAAGTTCAGACAGAATCTGTGATGTTGGTGTTGAAGTAGATGACAGACTCAGTGTGTCTCAAACGGTACTTCCAGGTATGCAAAATAAAAATATTTGTAAGTGTCACTATTATATCTTTATGTCCATGTATCTTATATGTCTGATAAATCTAGAGTCAGTGCTGTCGGTCAAATGACACAGTAACAGAGAGATAGAGGAGGGTGCTGGGGGGAAGTAAACTGGTCAGTAGATTTTCACATGAGAACATTCTTAATCTACACAAGTAAAGGGGATTTTTCACTGTTTCTTATTTTATTTGCATTGTGATACTTATCAGCCTTCTTTCCTTTCATGCAGGAACATCTGGATTGCAGGCTGCAAGACCACCTGTACTTGATAAGCATACATTTGGTTATTATTATTACTGTATATACCCTTAGATTCAGGACTAACTGAGAGTAACATTTGTATTGTTTTAGCATCAATTATAGTTTACATATCATTCATGTAAGAAAATCTTTTGATCTATTTTAGTCTATTTATCTGCTTGTTGTTTTTATTTCTTATCATAGGTGATCCTGACAGCGGCACTGTGGGACTCCTATCACCTAATGTCAGAGTATAGGTAGCCTCTGAGAAAAGTGAATATTCTGAGAAATGGCATTTCAGACTTAGCATACATATCTTCATTCATTCAGCCATTCAGTCTCCATATTTCAGGACTCACTCTAGCCAACACAGTCACTTTTTCCAGTTGCAGTATAGCTAAGTATCCAGCTACCATTCTGTGGCAAAGGGTGGAGCTCTGTACATATTCTTTGGTAACACTTGAAAGGTCTGCTGTCTACCATTCTAAGGTAAAAGAAAATTCAGCTTTGCTGTCCTATGCTACTGCAACTGAGAAGAAGGCATTGGTTAAGTGCATGATATAGTCCAGCAACTAAAGATAATATTTTCTTCATGATGGTCACATTGTCAGAACAGTGGCTGCTAGTGTTGTTGCAACTCAATTCAGGCCTTTGTAGTCTATTGTCATCCTCCATGATCCATCAGGCCTCTTCACTGGCTACACAGAACTGCTTAAATATGAACTTTATTATGTTGTTTCTGATATTGAATGTTAATAAAACTGTTAATATTGTAACTCTAGAAGCTGTAGTATTAACTTTGACTACAATAAATGCCTGCAATGTTAGCTTTAATTGCAATGCAGAATCATACAAGTTAGTGCTGCAGAATCATATATATTCCTAGTTTGCTTATGACAGGTATGAGCCTCAAGCACAGGCAAAGTGTGTTAGTCCCTGCAATGTCTACTGAAAATTGTTCTGTATGGTTTGACATTGTGCAAAATGGTTTATGTAACTAGTTTGCAACACAGATGTAATCATTAAGAAGGTGCACCAGTGGCTTCGCTTCTTGTGAAGGTTGAGAAGAGAAAACCTACCATCAATGGCTCTTACAACCTTCTACAGGGGCACCATCGAAAGTATACTGACAAACAGCTTTACAGTATAGTATGGAAGCTGCTCTGCTTCCAAGCAACAGTCCCTCCAGATGGTAGTGAATGTGGCTGGGAGGATTATCAGGAACTCCCTCCTGTTCATATAAAACCTGCACATGTCCAGATGTCTTAGCAGGGCAAAGAAAATAACCAGGGATAGCACTCATCCTGCTTACAAGCTGTTCTCACATTTAACATCAGGAAAGCACTTTTGATGCATATGCTGTAAAACCACAAGATTCAGAAACAGCTTCTTTCCACTAGCCATCAGATTACTGAACTCTTAGAACAGTACCCTTCACACTGGACCTTAAGGCAGTAATCCAACAATATTGAAAAGTCTCTACAGTGCAATATATAACAAGGACTTACCCACACCCAGACAGCAAAGTCAGCAGTAATTAAACTGTACTGTAAAAATAACAATATAAATGTAGGCCTTAAATCAATCACTTAAGTTAAAAGTTTCCAGTGAAAATAAGCTAATAACCTAGTAATGAGTGACAAGCTGTTAAATCAGTACAATAATGCAAGTATTTATTATTGTTGTGTTTGTCATCTGTGTCTATAGAATTTTTGTGTATTATTGTCATGCTAAATGTAGTCTATGTATTGTATGCACACTGAATCCGAAGAAACATAATTTTGCTCGGTTCGCACTTGTGTAAATTGAAGTGACAATAAAGTTTACTTTGATTTATTACATTTAAGTTCAATGCTTTAAGAGCACAGACATCTGTACTGGAATCAGGGGTGGAGGGAACACTAGTCACCAGGGATGTATTTCATTTCAGTGCCTTAACAGCACAAGCAATAATACAGGGAAAGGGGGTGGGGGGAACACTAGCCACCAGGAATTACTCAAAAGACTTGTGCTATAATGGAGTGTAAAGCAGTACTGAGATCAGAGGTGGAGGAATCGCTATCCACCAGGGACTATTCAACATTAAATTGCCACAACAGCACTGACTTCTAGACAGGCATCGGAGTGGGAGTGAATCATGGGAGGACGAGCAATTCAGGAACAGGTACAGGTACTGTGGTCTATGTGTCTTTGTGTTTTGTGCACTTGTGCGTCTGTGACTGTGACTGGGAAAGTCAATGCCTGCACAAGCAGCAATGTACTGTTCTGAATTGCATGTCATGGTAGTAACTTTGATTCAGAGACATTCAAATTAGATGATAGTAAGATCTTATCATGTTACTGCTATCATGTCTCTGAATCTCAGAACACATCATTGTGGGGGAAGGGCATTTAATAACCCCCCAGAAGAAATATTGAACTGAATTGTTTTAATTAATATTGGTAGAGTCTAAAACAAGAATGCACAGTCTGCAGTTGAGAACCATCACCTGCCACTTTTGCCTTAATTAAAAATGATTGCACATGATTTTTAAGGATTGTCATTTGTTGTAGTATCATTTAATCTTTGAAAATGTATTTTCTAACATGAAAGCTTGCCCATGTTGTAAGCTATTTATTTTTATTTTATCAAATGAAGTCTGTCTGTGGTTAAAGCTCATTTTTGATTTGTTTGCTTCTTTTGAAATTGGATTTGTCTGTACAGAGAAGCATTGTTGGATTTTTTGTTCTCTGAAATATTCACATTTGGAGTTTTTTTTTTTTTAAAGAGTTGTTTGTTAATTCACACTTGGAAGACCAAGGACAGTAAATTATATCTGTCAGAATGATAGTGGAATGACATCATTGTAAGAATCAAACTCTGTACCTAGTGTTTGTAAGGTAAACACCTTAACCATTACACCAATCCCCTCTAAAAAAAAAATCTATACACCTGGTTGTTATCTAACCACAACTAAATTATACAGTTTATAGCTTGCTCTACAAGTTTCATGAGATATAAGTACTATCACTGTTAGTGCTTCAGAAATACTCAGAATAAGATC
Source organism: Protopterus annectens (assembly GCF_019279795.1). NCBI lineage: Eukaryota > Metazoa > Chordata > Ceratodontiformes > Protopteridae > Protopterus > Protopterus annectens. The sequence goes on along the minus strand of NC_056742.1, from coordinate 131,739,495 downwards.
TTTAAACATTGCCTGCCTTTTCTTTTGGCCAGCATTACCTATGCATACACTGTGCAAATGGCACAACAGGTAACACACACTTGTCTTTGATGCCAGAAGACCAGGTGTCTGTAGGTTCTATTCACATTCTAGGCATATGGATTAATTTTCCAGTACTGTCATCATACACAGAATACAGGGTGGTGGTACAAAAGCACATAAATACAAATAAAGTCCCTGTCATATATCTTTGCTGCATAAATCTTTTGGTATTTTCCTAATGGCATGCTGACTCTTGACTCCTGTGGACATCAGCATAAGCAATGAGTATACAAAAGAATAAAGTGGAGCTACCTCATTTTACAAGGTGTTATTTTTACAAACTGTATCTGCTATTTTTGTCTTCAAAAAATTGAGTTAGGAGAATCTGTTGTAAAAAAGCAAATGCCTTAGTGATATGCACTTTGTGTATTTTTTTTCTGTTTTGTGGTGTATCATACAGTTAGAGAGAAGATGTATCTAATCTAAAATGAATTAAATATCAATTAATTTAATGATGTTGGTTTATTTACCTATTTGATCTGAACATATTAGATGCAGCAAATCTACCAAACTAAACCTTAAAGTCAGTATTTCATTACTGCATTTTCTTCTTTTCAAATCTGCAGCACTGAAACTCAGCACGATATTGTTGTCACTTCTATGATACATAACATATGCTAGTGGAATTTATGAAGTATTATCTGAATACTAATGTAAGTAAAGGCACTTTATTAAATTTGCAACTGAATGAAATTTGTATTACATTTGCAACTGAATGAAATTTGATTCCCACAAACTCTGATTAAGCATTTGCCTTGCTAAGCAAATACATTAGTCAGCACAAAGTTCCAGGATCACCCCAATAAACAGAGAAAGAATGACTGACTGACTGACTGACTGACTGAATACTTGGATAGGAGTACATGGAATAATTTAGTTGATTAGTAGTACAGCTTTTTTATGAATACAACTTCCCCAGTTTAAACATGATACACTGTGAACATAATTATCATTAATGCTTAGTTTACATTAGATCTGACTCTGTGGCATAGAGGGATAAGCCCTGACTGTTACCCAGTTGCCCAAGGACTGAGTAGGCACTCAGACCTTGCAGGAACCAATGAAAGAGAGGGGATATGAGCAGCCATTGCAAGCTCCCTTAACACTGGGGAGGGAGCTGTTTGGACTTCAATATGAGTACTACCTTCTGGTGAAAGGAGAGCACAGTATGCAGAGCAATGGACAGATACCCAGCATCAGTGACAGTCATGTGTGTGCATGTGGCAGATCCACAGCTGTGTGGACTGATGACGTAGTATAGAATACAGGGCTTGTTAGACATCAAGGGATGGGTTAGGCTAAGACATGAAAAACCTGACCCTGTCTTTGATGATGGCTCACTGCAGCTTAGTTTTTGCTTCATACTCGATAAAGAAATGGTTAGTAAAAAGTATTAGCCTCTGGAAGGAGGACACCTCTCAGGATGATGTGGGGTATTAGATATCAGGCCAAGGAAAGAAAATTAATAGATCAAAAGAATATCTGGGATGACTTTATGGTCAGGCAGAAGTAATAGAAAAAGAGTACCAAAAACAAACTACCATCACTGCTTAATTTGTGGCAACCATGTATAGTTTACTAGGCATATACCTTTGTCAGCTGATATACACTAAAGGCAGAAGGGAAGTTATGTGACTATCAGCAACATACTGCATGCTGTGTAAGTGCAATGACTAAGGAATCCCAACTGATGCTTCTCATGGGATAGTATTAGATTTATTCACACATTATTTTAACTGCAGTGGTATGTTGTCAGCAGCACTGCCCTTGCAGGAAGATTGTTTCAGTAGCTGATGTCACACTAACTCAATGGTTTTAAGAATATACATCAACATATTGAAATGATGACATGCAAATACAATCAGCTGCATACTAGTGACATGACTCCTTTTATAAA